>NC_049915.1:16676139-16947686 GCF_001411555.2 Juglans regia
AAATATCCAACTCTGCTTTGGTAATAAGATAATCATTTTCTATTTCCGCATCATAACCATTTTGTAGCTGACACTCTAACATTTATAATCTTTCCTCTAGCACTTTGATAGTCTAACCCACATGCCCAAAAGTATTCTGATTCCACGTCCTCAGCGCAATCTTCACTTTCCTTAGTTTTTCAAACAGCTTATTAAGCCCAACAGATAACACCGGTTCAAGCCCTATCGCCTCAACAAAAGGCTTGAACCTAGCATGATTACACCACATATTCTGAA
This sequence comes from Juglans regia, assembly GCF_001411555.2. NCBI lineage: Eukaryota > Viridiplantae > Streptophyta > Magnoliopsida > Fagales > Juglandaceae > Juglans > Juglans regia. The sequence continues at coordinate 16,676,416 of NC_049915.1, forward strand.
ATCTAAAAGGACGAGGACCATAACTTACCTCAAACCACTTAAATCGAATTAGCATAGGATAATGGTCCGAATGTTTCCTCTTCAAATATTCAAAAAAGGCTGACGAATAAGATCTCCCAAATGAAGAGTTTATTAGTGTTCGATCCAAACGAGCCTAGCTTCTTGTTCGCCCATCATGACCATTACACCAAGACAAACACTTGCCTTCCACTACAAGATCAAATAACCCACAGTCATCCAAACACTCATTAAAATCAGCCATGGAGCTCAATGGCCTCGGATTCCCACCAACTCGCTCCCTATCATCTCGAATGATGTTATAATCCCCCACTACCACCTAGGGCCCCTCTATACAAACCTGCTTTAAGCTATCCCATAACTCCCTTCTTTCCAACTGATTACATTTAGCATAGACAAATAGCAAGGAAATTCTCCACACCATTCTTTACCCTCCCAGTGATTATTTTGTTAGACATACACAAGACTTCAAATTCATACGACACACTCCAAAAAACCCATACTTTACTTCCCAATTCAGCATTGGTGCAATATTTCGATAGGCCAAGCAACCCGGCCATCCTCTCCATTTTACTAACATCCGGAAAGGGCTCCGAGATCACTACCAAAGCCGCATTAAATTTCTTCACCAGCCGACACAAACGATTTTTTGACGTGCCTAACCCACGTACGTTCCACACCAACATATTACCTCATTTTAATATGTTATTTGCGATGAAAATGATTATTTACAATGAGAATTACCTCATTTTAATAATAAAAAATTGTTATTTTCATCGTAAATAATGAATCATATAGAAAAAAATTTCTTGTAGTAAATTCTCTTAATTAATATGGCGCATGTAAAGGTGTGGTGAGTGGAGAATGATCTAAATTGGGTATATATCTAATGCCATAGAAAAAGTGGGGCAAAGCTACCAATATGGTGATGAGGCAGAAGGGAGATCGAAGAGGAGAAAGAGTAGAAAAACTACCAGAAGAGAGTGAGCAATGCTTCTCCCTTCCTACTATGACCTGTCATGAAAGACCTTTGTGAGAGGAGATTTTTATGCAATTCCAATTTCCATATCCCAAGTACTTTACTCTTCCTAAAAAAGAAAAAGAAAAGAAACATGAATTGCAAAACAAGTACTAATTTTGAATAGATTGTAGGAAGGAAGTGGGTATATATTTACATTTGTAATTATGCTAAGATTTAATTTCTTGGGATATATATATATATATCCCAAGAAATTAAATCTTAGCATAATTACAAATGTAAATATATATGAAATTACTTTCTGCTTGTAGTAGAACTATTCTTCTTCGTCATGTTTTGTCTAATATGGCTACTCACCTTCTTGCAGTTTTACATGTTCCTATTGTTGTGATTAAGTCGCTGAACAAACTTTTGAGCTCCTTCTGTTGGGGTGATTCTAATGGTAAAGGTAAGAGAAAGTGGATGGCTTGAAACAAAATTTGTAGACCTATAGATGAAGGAGGATTGGGTATTCGAGACTTTGGGGATATTCAAATGGCCCTTCATATGAAACTTGCTTGGCATTTAATCTCGAGTCAATACTTGTGGGCAGAGTTCTTTAGAAGTAAGTACGTTAGGGGCAACCATTTATCTCTTCCGGCCCCTAACAAGGGTACGCGGTTATGGAAATATATTGTGAGAAGCATTCCATATGTCTTATCTAACTCTAAGTGGCTAATGCATGAGGGTAATATTCCGTTATGGTTTGATAATTGAGAAGAGGGGGGCCTCTTAAAGATCAGTAGCCAGTGACTGGGAATCCTTTGTTGAATATTAAAGAGTGTCGTATTGAGAATGGTTCAGATGTTCCTCTTTTAGAGAGTTTAGTCGATCAACAAAAAGCTAGTGAGTTGTATCAATTTCTTGCTAGATGGAAGGAGGGGCAGGATGTTTTAATCTAGAAAAAGGAAAATGATAGTAATTTTACTACTCAAAGTACTTGGGATTGTATTAGGGTTCAAGGGCCTTCTATACCTTGGGCCCAATGGATTTGGCACAAAACTCTTCCTAAAAAAGTCTTCATTATGATGTGAAAGGCTTCTAATAATTGTTTGAGTGTGGACGCTAAGGTTAAAATGGTTGGTATTCCCCTGGCCTCAAGATGTAATTGCTGCTCCTCGGGGTACATTGAGAATCTTAATCATGTGCTTTGTACTGGTGATTTTGCTCTATAGATTTGGCGCCTGGCTTCGGTTCCGTTCGGTGTGCATATGGGTATCTTTCGAACTTTGTAGGAACAAGTTAATTATTGGTTTCGTCGTGCTGGTAATGGGTCTCAAGTTAGGACTATCTTTGGTATTCTTCCTTCCATTGTTTCTTGGAAGCTTTGGGATTGGCGTTGCAAAGCCAGGTATGAAGGCAAGTTTGAGACGATGGGATCGGTCAGGCATGTTATGAAATTTTGGATTCGTAGAATTATGCAGTTAATCATCAAAGTGTTGAGACTCCCCATTAAGGATATTGATTTCTTAAAGAGGTTGGATATTCCAATTTTAGTTCCAAAACCAAAGAAGGTTTCTGTGGTTAAATGGATTAGGCCACAGCAGAACTGGGTGAAACTTAATATTGATGGGAGTAGTTTGGGTAATCTTGGGATAGATGGTGTTGGGGGTATTATTCTGGGTTTTGTTGGTAATTTATGTACGGCTTATTCAGCTTTTTTGGGCCAAAGTTCTAATAATTTTACTGAGATGAGAGGTTTGCTGGAAGGGGTTAGGAGGTGTTGTCAGCTTGGTTTTCATCGAGTTCATATTGAAATAGACTCTCAAATACTTGTTAGATAGATTACTAGAAGAATTTGGTATCTTGAGGACTTTTGGGAAGATATCCAGACTTGTCTTGGTTGCATAGAGTATAAAGTAAGTTATGTCTTTCGAGAAAAAAATGTTGTGGCTGATTTTCTTACAAAACAAGGAGCTGGAGGTTTAAATATGAACTGGAATGACGATAGTCAGTCGTTGCCCAATAAGCTTAGAGACCTTATTCGCATGAACAGAATTGGATTGCCGTATATGCGGCTATCATAGTGAGTTATGTGATCCGTTTCTTTTGTTTTAATTTGGCATTTTAATTATTGTTGTGCACTGACGATTCTATGCCGGTTGTTTTTATCTATTGTTTTGTGTGGGTTCTTCTTGTGTTTTTGTTTTTCTTACTATATGGGATCTTTGCATGTTGGTCTTATAGTTAGGGTTTTTTTTTTTTTTTTTTTGCATGGGTTTTGGGATTTTTTGTAACCCACCAGTTGATTGGTTGTAGCCATGATTTTCCTCCACTACAAATGAGGGCTATCAATAAAATAATAAAATTGGAATACCGTCCTCTTCTTAAAAATATATATATATATAGATTATATATAGAAGTACATTGACAAAATTAACCTACATATGCTTTCATAGGGGAATATACCCTGTATATATAACACTATGTGCACATCTAGACCACGACCATTTTTTTACTCTTTAGTAATTTGTTTAAATAAAGAGTACTTATGTGAAATTTGAAAATTCAAATAATGAAAACTTTTAACTTTTCTATAAGGTAGTTAGCACTGTCACATTTATTATTGATGGTCGTTTATAAAATGATTATATATACGCGTATCATCATTTTTTAGTAATTATAAAAAACTGAAGAATTTTCGGATATGATCATCTCCATTAATCAAGTCGAGTCATCTAGAGATCACAAGGATATATATAACTTTCAAAAGCTAATTTCTTGATTTGATTCACATCATTATCGTTCGTTTTTATTGGAAAAATTGTATATATAGTTTAATTAACTCTTTAAAACACATGCATGACAATGAAATTAGCCATGCATAAGGTACAGTGTTTTTGTAAACTTGCATTTTTTTTAAAAATAGCACAATGCCCCAATTTTATTAATAGCCATCACTTATGGTAGAGAAAAACCGTGGTTGACAATAGGATGATTTTATCTTAATTTCAAAAAGTCATGATATATATACTTTTCGGGTTCCATGGAGATGATCATCCTTTGAACTTTTTGAGTGCAATATTTTTTGGAAATCAGAATTCACATGCTAATTGTTCTCTTTCTTCTTGGATATAAGGTTTGTTTCCTTGCTCCTCATGAATGTACTAACTTCCCGGAAGTGCACCGGAACATGCCTATTTGAACGATGCACAATCTATTTTGCTCCTCTTGAAGTGCACTTCTAAACTTTGAAGATTCAAGACACTTTGATTTTTTTCCTTTATAACTTTTTCCTAGCTATTTAACCCTTTTATATTATTTTATCTATACTTAATTTATTAAATTAGTAATCAAAAAAGTTCACATTCAAATTACTCGATCTATGCACATCGCTCGAATGCATGACTAGTTTCGATAAATGCATGGGACCAAGTCTATGGTTTCATGTAGGTGTTCATTGTTGCTATGTTAGATATCCACAATCTTGGTTTTAATTGGAGGATGGTTCTTTGGCATTTACGGGTACGGGATTGTATCATGTTGTATTTCCATAGATACATGTTGGGTTATGGAGCCTGGTCTTGAGTTGAGAAGAGGTCAAGCCGAGAGCTCGCTTTACTCTCGCTCGACAAGGCTCTCAAGTGAAGGTCAGGCAAAGAGTCTCAAGGTTCACTAGACAATTGACTCGAGTAAAGCTCAGATAAATTTTTTGTTCGAGGCGCATGCGATGATAGGCTCGAACAAAGCACAACCCTAGTATTTGCTCGAGGTACGCTTGATGGTCGGCTTGAGCAAATGTTAGATAGGTTGTTCGCTCTAGGCGCGCTCGACACTCTGCTCGAGTGAATAACCTTACTCTTCCGCCTTTGGGTTTCTAACGCCGTGCACTATATATTTATATATTATGTTTATGTTCAAAATATGTAAGATTGAACTGTGAAAAACACAAGAGAGGCAAAAGGTGTCTTGTGAGCATTCTTGAGAGAGAAATAAACCCTAGAGAGAGTTGAGATTGTCAGTAAAGGGAAGCTCTTGTAACTCATTGTGTATTTGTTATCTCCTTTGAATAAAATCTCATGCAGCTCTATGGACCTAGGCAAGTTTCTCAACCACGTAAATCTTGTGTCGTGTGTGCGTGTGTTTTTTCATGCATTTCCGTATTATTATTTTCACTATTTGCTTGATACCGTTGGTTATTGGTGAGTGTAGATCAAATATTATCTCCATGGGAAGAAGCCCCACCTCCCTCTACTGGGAAAGAAACTGGAAAGTAAGGACGGTGTTGAGTGGAATCTATTGGATTGACATGTTCTGGGGTTATTTGTATGTAAGAAAAACCATCGACAAATAATAAGGTTCATCTGATGAAGAAATTGTTCAATTTGAGAATGGTAGAAGATACATTTGTGGCCCAATATCTAAATGACTTTAATACGATCACAAATCAATTGTCATCTGTAGAAATTGAGTTTGATGATGAGATTAGAGTGTTGATTATGTTGGTATCATTGCCAAATAGTCGGGAGATCATGGAAATGACAATGAGTAATTTAACTAGCAAGATGAAATTGAATTATGATTACGTACGTGATATGATTCTCGCTGTAGAGGTATGCAGGAAAAACTCTGGGGAGCTTCCTGGTACCAGTTTGACCCTGAGTGTTGACAATCGAGGCATAGGACATGATAGGTAAGCTAGGCAACAAATCGCTTGCTGGAATTGCGGCAAGCTAGACCACATCAAAAGAGATTGTCCAAATTAGGAACAGACTGAGGATGATGTTGTGAATGATGTGATTGAAGAAATATAGGATATTCTATTTCTTGTAGTGCACAGTCCGGTTGATGATTGGGTGTTAGATTTAGGACTTCGTTCTATAGCACCTCACATCAAGAGATAATGCAGACCTATGTTGCTGGTATTTTGGAAGATGTACACATTTGATAGAGAGGCAATGGATATAGTGAGAGTGGCCAATGTGCGCATCGTACTGTTGAACAAGAGTATGTGCACTTTGCAGCAAGTTAGACATGTTCCAAATCTAAAGAAAATACTGATCTTTGTGGGACAGCTTGACAAAAGTGGCCATATAGTAGCATTTTCTTGAGAAGCATGGAAAGTTACAAAGGGTGTGCTGGTCTTGGCACTTGGTAAGAGAATTGAAACTTTGTATTTGACATCAGGGTCTAGTGATGTGCAGGAAAATACAGGGTTGCAACAGGGCATTTTTATGAATCCATTGCAATACATCAAAAACTGACTAGAAATATAGACAAAAATAATTATGATTTGCTTGTTCTTGAAAATATTTTATCCCCAAAGCAATCAGGAATCCCACTTTCTTTTCTTTTTTTTCGAAAAGATTGTTTATCAATGACTGAAGAATATGAGCTTTCTACTTATGATTGTCATGAATTGAATTATAATCAAATTGTCTTGGATCATTTACCAATGTTAGTAATTGACGATTATACAATTCGAACAATTTTAAATTCACCTAAAAATAATCCGAAGGAAATTATGCAAAAGCTTTACAGAATTATTATGAAACTATGCAACTAGAAATTAATCCCTATGATAGAAATTATATACCCTATAACATAGGCCTTATCCACATAAGGAATGGAGAACACACGAAAGCTTTGGAATGGTCGCGTGAGTCAAACAGGAAAGCAAAGGGAGTCAGTTTTGTTGTTCTTCCTGTAAGCCTGGAGAAACCTCCCAAGACTACAGTGTGAAGCAAGGGTGTTAAGAGGCGGGGATAAATCATCTAGTGTTCCAGGGACGTCTACACCTACAGCTAGTGCTCGTAGAGTTGTCAGGACGACCAAACCTCTACAATGATCACCTACCTTGAACTATGTCTTGCTAACTAAAGGTGGTGAACCACAGTACAAAAGAAAATCTTGCGAGATGGCAGATCAAACAAGTGGGAGTTAGTTGAGAGGAAGCTGACTAGACTTCTAGGGAGGAAGTAGAAACTGCACAAGAGATGGGCACTTCGACTGAAGACAAAACAGGTTAGGAGTAGGCAGTGGGATCAGTCATCCAAAGTAGAGAAGGGGACATCAACAATAGGTTCTTTGATGCACGACAGGGTCGGTTTGAGACCGAATATTCCTAGTGCATTGGGAGTTATGTGTCACCCAATAGATGTGCTGACAGAAGGTGATGTACAAGAGAGATTGATAATGTAAGGCGATGCACAGAGGACATGTTGCAACTAAACACTACCAATGGTAGTGTAAGGCAGGCATGGCAACCACATAAATTCTTTCAAAAATCATTAATGGCATCCAGATCATGCTCATCATTTCATACAGTAGTCATAATATATAAGCCCATCGGCTCTTCTTTATTTCATTATTTGAAAATGTAAGGTTTGCTGAGAACAACAAAGCCAGGATGCTATCAAGATGACAAGCATCGGCTACAATGATTAAGAAAAAACACGATAGGAATTGATTGTTCAAAAACTACTAGATATAGGGAAAACGGAGGGAAATAGAATCAGTTCTTCCTGGCAATGAACAGGCCCCATCTTTGCTCACCAGACGAGCTCCTGACCAGCTTCGCTTTCCATCCGCCAACAATGTCATTGTAGTCTTCCTGCACATTACCATTGAATCGGAGGAAGAAGAAAGAAAGATAAGAATGGATCAACCAATCAACCAAAGAAAAATACTTGATGTTAAAAGGGATAAAGAAAAAGAGGGAAAATGCACTTCAGAAAAGTCGCAGATGAACTCATCCTTGTCCTTCTCAATGGCATTCAATTCCCGCTGCAGAACTTGAATGAACTGATGCAAAAGTAAACAGTTGTCTTAATCAGGAATTCAACAAAGTTCATATCTACAACATATAAAAAGAGCACGAGTCTAGGAAAACCTGATCAGTCCGATCCTCTGCAACGACCTCACCAAAACCAGCATCCCGAAGCATCTGCACCATGGTTAAAACACAAGTTTTATATGTCAAGAAATACAAAGAGAAATACCGTGAAACTAGCCATGAAAAGGCATTAAATGAGAGGAATTTTTCATATACATGCCTGACCATACGCTTTAACATCGTGGAGATCATATCCTCTTTGCTTAATATATTCAGAAAATTCTGGGGATGGAGTTCCAGCATTCCTGCAGTAATCACTAATAAGAACTTTACCTCCTGGCTTCAACCACTTGTAGAAGGATCTGAATAATGCAGGTTTGTCCTGAAATTTGACCGGCAACTATTTCAGACATTGTGAATAGGGGGAGATAGACTTCTAGCAAAACCCATAACAACTGTGAGGATAGAACACCAAGATCCTAAAAATCTGTATGGAGTAGGATTGGCCAAGTGAAATATTATACAGGTAACAAAAATCTAACAGATGTCTTCAATAATGTAACTGAGCGAGCCACAATCGGCCCCATAGTAATAGAGGATAACATATTAGGAGAAAAATAAAGAAAATGATTATAAATGTTCAAACATGAATCCACAGAAGGAGAGCTGCCTTACTTGAATGTGCAGAATGGTATCACGGCTGTATATCACATCAAATGTGTTATCAGGATATGTTTTCTTAGTACAATCAGCAACTTCAAATTCAACTGGGCATTTCAGCCCAATGGCACGTTCAAGAGCAAAGGAAACCATATTTATGGAGAGGTCAATCCCAACCACCTCAACATCGAAGTTCTCAGCCATATAGAAGTCACCTCCCCCAATGCCACATCCAACATCTAGAACCTTTTGGCCAGGCTTCAGTTCTAACTTTTGCACAAATTCTTTAGTTGTATCTGTTCAAAGAAAAGGGTTCACTTAAACTTAATGACAAATTTCAAGATTACGTTGAGTTATGAACTTCCCCTACACCACGCTGGGGAAGGAAAAAATAATTAAAATACAAATATTTGTGTAAAAGTAACACCATAGAATTTTTTCTGATTTGTCTGATTATCTTCTAGATTTCAATTTCAAACTGAAACACTCCATGTTTGTGAAGATGTAAAAGAAACATGACAAATTGTGGAACGAAATAAACCTAAAAGAAAAATACCAAAGGAAAATGGAAAAAGAGCTGCTTGCATGTTGACTTCCCAAATAATAATCATTTTCTTCATCATGCTACAAGGTTATCATGTTAAAAGCGCATTTGGAAAAGGTTTCAATGATGAGAAAGAATGATGTTTGCCTCTGCACAGCTTGTTGAGGGAATGTGATTCATATCTCCTCTATGAAAATATTATTCTTCAAAACATCAGAAAAAGTATTTCAGTGGAGAAAGTAATAAAATACCCCAGTGACCGAAACTTTTAACAAGATAAACCGGTTTTTCTTTTAGTACAAGTAACAGCATTTCTGACTTGGCCTGCCCCTAGAAGCATCAATGACTCAATTGGCTGAAAGCTTTGTCATAAAACCATATTTAAGAGCTTACTGACAATAATTTATAGCTCAATTATTCATTTTTATATATGCTTGTTCTTCATTTCTATCCTTCTGTGACTGATATAAGGCGGAAACAATCGAAACAGAGAAAGTGATCACTAAGACATACCTATCCCTCCTGTGCTCACAAAACCTGGTCCAAAGACACGCTCATAACGTAATATGCCACTAGATTTATACTGAACATTGTCTAAGAACTGCTGGAAACCCCTATCATCCTGTGAACTGACCTTTTGCCATGTCCAGCAAATCTGCATTTCCCAAATATTTTATGTGCATAATGTCAGTTAGCCAATTTAAGTAAAAGGATGACAACATTTGCAAGTGATTGTATTACCTGGTTCTGATTCTTTTTGTTTCGCACATAGGCTCCAATACATTTGCAGCCAGCAAGAGCGAGCTCAAAGGAATTTCCCGAACCATCAAGCATATGGCACTCTTTAAAGAGCTGCGGAAATTTATAGTTAGAAATCAATTATGGCTACAATAAACTTTTGCTTTACAGACAGCATGTCAACCTTGTCCTGCTCATATTTTGCAAATGAAAACCCATAGTTGTAAGTATGGAAGTATGCATACAGATCGTATTATATGTCTGCTACAAGTATACACATAAAAAGAAAAATGATTAAAAGAACTTTTGTTATGCATTTTGTTGATATATTTAGATTGCCATATCTTAAAACTAAATAGAACTTCGATGAAGACAGTTTGGCCAAACATGCATGAAAATAATCGAACTTAGCTAGGATGAATGGACAACCCATTAAAAATCATTGGATATTCTTTCTCAAAGCACAAGGCCATAAGAGTAATAACATGTCTGATTTCAGGCTTGAATGCAGTTAAACTTAATTATCATGTGGTTGACTTACATTCAAGCCATTCCATGGACTCTTAACTCAATTTGTGGATGCTTATCTGCTTTAATGTCACATATATACACACCACAGGAAGTGCATTGATTAAAAAAATACAATATATAGTAATGATGGTCTTTCAAGGCGTATTTGACAAACAAACTTGAGGATTAAAAAAATACAATACATAGTGATCATGGTCTTTCAAGGAGGATTTTAAAGTGTTGAATAAAGAAATTTGAAAGGCAGACCTTTGTATAAAATCTGGGCTCCCGATAGTGGGTTGGGTTGTACTTTCGCTTGCTGTCTCCTGATTGGTGGAAACAAGACTCTCTGAAGAAAAGAAACCCACCAACCTTCAGCCACTTGACCATTCTTTCGGCCAAATCCTCCACCTGCAATGCATGGAAAGAGAAATGAATATACCTGGCCGGGAAAGAAGCTAATAACTCGTTCTTCCCAAGAAATCAAAATTCCTATGAAATACTCAATCTAAGATTTTCTTCGTAATAATATCACAAGCATATATGAACAATTAAACATGCAAATTGAAATGAATCATCAGAACAAATAGAAATATATGCTATTAGAAGGTAATAACAAATGAATTGATATTTATAACCATTAAATGCTTGGTAAGACACCAGAATTGACCTCAGACCTAGGCAAGCAAGAAAAAATGCTAAGCCTGTCTTAACTACTCTCTTCGGCATTGTATTTATAATCATACACAAACACTAGTCTACATTCAACGATCAATTTCTTTCGAAATACCATGTGAGAGGATTGTTTCCTCTCAAGTATCATGGTAATATCCCCATTATCGTTCTCAAGTGCTTGTAACCGCTAAACCATATGCACAAGATTATTCTTCTCAGTGAGTCCACAAACTCAAAATGGCATCAAGCCTTCATTGAAGCAGACACAAAACCCAACATTACCTACCTCTTTGTCCGAAAGATACATGAGTAGCCAATTGGAGAATATAAAGTCCACTGATTCATCAGATATTTTCAAGTCCGGGGAAGTCACATCCGCACACATAAACTTAACATTCTTGTGATGACCATTAATGCTTTCATTCTACAAAGAAACGATTGGGAAGTGAATAGTCAGATAAGCCACACAAAAACACAATTTCATTCAGTTTAATAATCTTCAGCAAGGTGGGGAACCGCAATTACCTTTTTTATTACACTCTCAATGAAGTCCAAAGCTAGAAGCTCACCGGCCTTCTGAGCTAATTCACCAGTAAAACGGCCAATACCTGCTCCAAGTTCCAAAACCGTTTTTCCTTCGTACGGCGGGAGAAGTGAAAGTACCTATTTTTTTTTATAAGTAGTGAAAGTACTTATTTTTAACACACTCAATTCGATCTAGGATATCCAAAATTGAACATGTCGACAATAAACATATTAACAACGGCAAACATAGAATTATGTACCAATTTATAAAATAATAATAATAATAAAGCCAGAGCATACTGTTGTAGTCCTGTTGCTCACTTTGAAGCGACGACATGGAAATAAAACAAGATCATTGGCATTAGCGAAATCCAACTAGTCATGATCATAAAAGGATATTGAGATACCGAACAAGATATATAGATTCTCACGACACTCTTCATAAGAAATTGCACCGTGATTGGCCAAAGCTGACACCAAATGGTTGAGAAAATTTCATGGAAAAATAAAGAAAAGAAAGAAAAAGATTAAAAAAATAGAGAAGCATAATTAAGTACCAAAATAGAGACTCGAATGAAGAAAACAGAGGCGTGGGCGTATGTAAACATTAACCAATGAGAGACTGAAAGATGCTATGATCGAACTCCATGAAAGAAAAAGTACATATAAATAGATAAAAGCAAATCTAAAGGGTTAAAAAGGTAATTTTTGCTTTGAGAGATGCAGTATGCCCAAGAGAGAAGAAATGAGGATTCAAAATGGAGTGGAAAAGGACGAGTGAAAAGTTTCAAAACAGTCAATTTTTTTTTTTTTAACAAAAAATAGACTACATTCATTCATTAAAATAAAGTTAAGTTGTGACTTGATATATACAGAAAAAATTTTAGATTATAAGCAATTATTCACGATTAAAACTCCACCAGTCACAAAAGAAATAAATTCTTTTATATCTAGTATGATCTTAATTTCTATAATTCTTTATAAAAAAAATCATCTAAGAGATCACACTGTCAAAATCTGAGATTTCAAACTCCACCTTCAAAAGAGGAGAGGATTTCATTATATGGACAAAATGTCCCAGAGAAACTAGTCAAGTTAGTCGCAAAGATATGTTATTTCATTCTGTATACATAAACCGTGTTTATAATTTATTTATCATTATTTAACAACAGGTTATGCGCCAAAACTTTGAACAGTAATTTCCATTTAGACAATTGACAATCCATCGCATCACAGTTGTCAAATCGGTCTTCCAAAGTCCACACCTTATTAGAAGAAGCACGTCAAAAGCTTAAGGCTTAAAGAATTGGTAGGAGGTGTCTGTCGCAATCAAGAATCCAAATCGGAATCGAGACTTTTACCATGAGAAAGCATATTCACAAGCGGCTGAAAGAAGTTGCTCAACTCGTTCTCATACTTGATGAAGTCTTGGGAATTAACGAAATATGGGTCACTAATTCCAAAATTTCAACTTTTCATATGTACCAATAATTTAATCCAAAGTTAATTTATTTTAGGAAGAGAGAGAGAGTTTACTTCGGGTCGCTCTTCTTTATCAAGATCGGAGGCTTTGGAGTCGAGCATCATAGCTTCGACGGACAAATCCGCAGAGTTCTCGATCCAGTAACACTTCTGAACCTCTCGCTCTTGTCCTACAAAATAAACCCATTTCCAAATCAAATCCAAAACAAAACCAAAAAAACAACCAAAAATGCCAACCTTGAATAGCCTCCATTGCGAAAAACTGCAATGCGGAGGGTTTAAGTAGGGATCTAGAACGGAGAAATTAGGAGATGATAAAAAGGTCGAAGAAATAAAGTGTTGGGGGGTTGTTGGTTAAGGCTAAAAGCCTTCAATGGCAATGCGTGATCTGGAAAAGCTCCTCGATCTACTATTATCTGATCTGCCTCTCTGCTGCATCCGCTCTTAACAATAAGAATGGAACTCTTGGGGTCTATTTATATAAGAGAAATGGTCATCGGCTTTTTATTTTTCACTTGCGAGTTGGGAAGCTGCGAACAGCCATGGTTGTTTGGTTGATTGAGAGAGAGAGAGAGAGAGAGTAGAATCTTGGTGAATCTGGCTTTTTCTCTTCTGTGGTCCCTTGCCATGTGATTCCCTGAGGCTCCCCGCTTCCAGTTAAATTTTATTTATTTATTTATTTATTTATTTTTGATAAAAAGGATGATAACCTGTCATTAAAAGAGGAATTATAAAATTAATTTAAAAAATAAGTAAATTATAATCATTAGTAACAATTCAGTACATTTTAATGACTGACATGATCTAATTCACAATTCAGCAATTCTTTTCCCTTTTCTACTTTGGCAGGCCACAACTTTTGTTGATTTTAATAAAGTTTTTTTTTTTCAGAAAAGTTTTAGTGGACAGAGAGTTTATAAAATGAAAAAGAAAAAATCTTCACAACCGTTTATTATTCACACAATCTTCACACATTACATTTTTTTTAATTTTTATTATTTTTTCTTTTATCAAATATTTAATACATGAATAATGAATAGAAAAATTAAATTAGTTTAAAAAAATAAACTCAAAAAAAATTTTAAAAAAATATTAAAAAATTTAAAAGAAATGTAGTATGTGGAGATTGGGAGGTTGTGTAATATTGCTCTTAAGAAAATGATTTTTAATGTATAAGTGTATTTTTTTATTTTTTTTAAATATTTAAATATGTTGAAAAAATATGAGAAAAAAAAATGTCAAAATAGCCTAGCGATCAAATGGAGCGGTGCTACTCAAGCAGCAGAGTAGCACCGCTCTTATAAAAATTTCTTCTTACCTTAATAAATTTTGCATTTGAATGTAATATGAGAGTTAAAATACTTTAATTATAAATAGAATATACAAGCGTAAATTCATAAATTGACGTAGTTTAATATAATACGTTAAATTGTAAAAATTTTTTAATATAAAGTAAATCTAATGTATCAAATGAAGTCACATTAATTTATAAATTTATTTGTGTATAATCTATTTATTTTTGTAGAAGTTCTCTTTTTCAAAAATTAGTTCTTTTAAAGTTGAATTAATTAAGCATGGAAGAGATGAACTATTCAGCATAAAGTTTAAGGACTACCAGATAAAGCCAAGGATTTTAGATAAACAATACTAAAAAGTTTATGGTAATATGCGGTAGAAAGACTATTTATTAATCAAAGAATTTATATTAGCAATTTTAAAGTGTATAAATTTTGTGTACTTTCTTTTAAAAAAATACGTAAATCTAGTAATTACATGAAAAAATTATTTTTTAATTATAGAACTTATTTTTTATCAAAGAAAATATGTGGAAGATTGCAAAAGCTAAGATTATATTTAGTATTATCCATAAAACTAAAGATAAGACGTAGGAGAGGTTTGACTAGGAGAGGTTTGGATTCATAGATAAGTTGAAATGGTTTATGAATAGTAGAATAAAAGTTAAATTATTTATTATATTTTGTGTGAGAATTTGAAAAAGTTATTTTGAGATTTGAAAAAGTTGAATTGTTTATTATATTTTGTGTGAGAATTTGAAAAAATTATTTTGAGATTTGAAAAAGTTGAATTGTTTATTATATTTTATGTAGAAATTTGAAAAAAATTGTAATAATGAGATGAGATGAATTGATATGAGTTGAGGTGGATTTTGAATCCAAACCTCTCTCTAACGGTAATGAAAATCTAACAGGAAGAGATTTTATAAGACTTTCCCATGAATTTTCGATAGATTTTCCTTAAAACTCTCTCCATAAATGTATAAGATTCTATTTTTTGTAACAATGAGTAAGAATTGATAAATATTTGTAAGATAGTTTAGCTCATTGTTTAAAAAAATTGAAAAAAATAAAACACTCGAAGTACTGATCAAAATTATGTCTAGACTGGAGTCTAATGATATTACCATAGAAAAAATGAATGAGAGTAATATTATAAATAGAAGTGTAAAAACATTACAAATCATTTACTATTTAGGAAATGAGAAAGGCTGATATCACTATTATTTACTCACACTTATAGTTTTTTTTATAGAGCGTAAATGTATTTTTTATAGAGAATAAGAGTGTTTTTTATAGCGTGTAGGGTGTAGAACGGTAAATATATAATGGCTGTTGACAATAATTTTTATTCCAACCTGGTAAAATCCCTATCATACTGAACTTGTGATCCAAAGGGTGAAATATTTTTACCGTTTTAAATTCATTGCTATATATATAAGAGAGAACAATCTTTATCACTGAGGGGAATCGTCAGCATTGTTCATTGGTACTTGCCAATACTTAAAAAATGACTTTGATTTGCAATTTCTCATTTAATATCTTTAAGGAGCCATTCCCCGGATATGGTTGATAAAAAGATTGTTAACTTAGAGATTCTTCATGAAGATTTGTATAATGCTAAGAGAAATTATATTTATAGTTATAAAACGTGCAAGCACTGTACACTCATTTTGAAAAATTGAGTAAATTGAAGATTCACATGAAAAAATTATTTTGTTAATAATAAATCTTACTATTTTTTAAAGGAAAATATTATTCTTCCCGCTGATTCTTCCTGCTGAATCTTCCTGCTGGTGCTTTTTTATTATTTTTTTACTTAATGACTAAGTAAATATTTTTTAATAATATTATAATTTTTTTATTTTTTTAAAAATATTTAAAAGTACTAAAAAATACATGTAAAAAAATAAAAAAAAATACATAACAACTAGCTGGAGCCCCAATAGTGAGAGTAGTACCGTCTTTTTTTAAAAAGAGTTCGTGGCACTTTCATACTTCATAATTACAAATATCATTTATCTTATAAATATATACCGTAAAGAGCAAAATATTACAGGATTTACTTAACGTGTCTCTTCAATCTAAAAAGCTTAAATTCGTTCAAAGTTCTAGAAGAATTTTTTTTCTAGCAATCCAAATTTTTTTTTTTACTTTTCTGGCGGAAGGGCTAATTATTAAACTAATTAGGGCAGCCAAAAATAAATGCTCTAATGTATTGGTAGGTAATAAATGTGCATAGATTAAGAAAATAATCAACTAGTAAATATGCATTTAATTTGGAGCGTCTGTACTTACAACATTACCCTTAGACTGATTTCGAGCAATATTCACTTGTACAATTTTCGAAAAAAAAAATTATTAATTAAATTTCTTTCCAAACATTTTAGTTTAATTCCAAAATTCTGCATCTCTGATAATTATTTATTAATTAAGTTCACCAACATGAAGGTTAAAATAAGGAGTACTTATAATTATATTATTATTATTATTAAGAAATGTTTTAGCTTCATAAGATTAATAAATTCATAAAATAATGAATTTTGATGTAATACATTAAGGGAAGATTTAGATATAAAAATATTTTTAATTCATCTAATTTAATCATTATAATTTTTTAAATTTTTATATAAAATATAATAATTAATTAATTTTTTAAAAAATTTTAAAATAATAATAATATTAAAAAACTCTTAACTTATCTCATCTTATTATCAAAAATAAATTCTAAAATTATTTACATCGTATCTAACGAAATTCACCTCTTATTTATCAGTCTATAATTTTGTGAAGCATTTATCTTTGTTATTTAATTGGATTTATTTTTTATTCAGAAGATAAAGTTATTCCTAGAGATGCGTGAATTTGTTATTAAACGCAGCTAAACCCACGTTGCACGTGCATTTCAATCCCCAGATAAATTAATTGTCTACCTTAAACGAAATGACTACTCTGACACTATTGATTCATCCCATAGCCTCATTTCCTTCGGATCTTGAAGGGTAGTTTGGACATTAAACAGTGCTATAATTGAAGGCCCAGCGATCGGCATCACGGGATCTGTTTTCCTTTTTCTATTCGGAAAGCTACAAAACTGACGGAAAAAAAAAAGGAAAAACAACGTCGTTTTGTCGGTTTGCTAGCCAATCCAATCAAGATCACGTGTTGGGGCCTGGGGTTCAGGTGAGAAGGAAGTTGGAACTGTGTCTCCAAATTTCCATTATAAATAAATAATGAGGAATGAAATACACACAGTATATTTTTATAATATATTTTATAATAATATTATAAGATGAGAATATTTTTATAAAATAATATTATTTTTATAAGATATTTTATAAAAATATTTTTTATTTAAAATATAATTATGTAAAATATTATAAAAATATTATGTATAAATCATTTTCTATAAATAATAATGATATTGTGGGATCCAAAATCCGGGTTGGGTTGAATGATCTCTATATATATATTTTTTAAATAACTAGTTTTGATATAAAGATATTTCATAAAAATAAATTCATAATGTGATTTGATGTGATATATTTATTAGTTTATTTTTATAAAATCTCTACGTGGTTGTAGCATTATTTTTTTTAAAGTGGAGGATATAAGATTATACTAGAAATATTATTCAGTGTGATTTTAGACTTTATTCATTTGTCATTATTTAAGTAGCATGAAAAATATTAAAATTGTTTTTAACTCCTCAATAAATTATCCGTTTTAAAAACTATAAATGATGAAAGGATTATGATTAAAATCCAATAAATATTATCTTCATATTTTATTTTCGTGTGACTAAATATTATGAAAGGATTGTGATTAAATATTATTTTGTGTTGAAGTTTGTAAAATTTATATTATTTTTTGTATTTCGATAATGATTAGCTATTAGGTTACGATTAAATAAAAAAGTTAAAAGTTTTAAATTAAAAAATATTTTATATTTAAGTGATATTTGTGAATGAAATTAGAAAAAGTTTTGGGAATTCTTTACTGTCCAATCTTGAAAAGAAAAATATAATATTTTAGTTGTACTTCGGAGTATTTGATGAGTGTTTTAAGAAAATATAATATTTTTCATATAAAATGTTTTGCAATGAGTTAATTTTTAGAAGGGAAATGAGGAGAGGGAGAGATGTTCTCTCATTGGCTAATAGGGATGGATGTCTTTCTTCACTTTTGTAGTAGGAAGATTCTCCTGATCACTACAAGCAGTACTACTTGTCGCACGTGATTATTGAGATGATATCCTATAGACTGATCTTCCATTGTCAAGCTTTCATTTTTGTAGTTGTCATTGCGATAGAAATGAAAGTGAGCCTAATCTTAAAGATCTTTTATAAGTTTTAGATAGGTCAATTATAAAATCAAGAGTCAAGAAAATCAATGAGGCGATGCAATCTATTTGGGACAAGTCTAGCAAGAGCCCAACATTCAATATGAGCTTGAATGATGAAAATCCAGATTTGATTCATTTGATACAAGCTATGGAAGAGAGCAACAATATGACTTAAAGGCTTTAGACACATGAAGGCTTTCAACTTGTTTAACTCATTTAAATGACTTATTTTATTAGTTTAGAATAATTAGATTTATTATAAGAATGATTTAAGGGGACACCTATTTAAGGGCATGTTAAAAAATTTATTATTTTGTTGAATTAGGATTTCAAGAAGTACTGTAGCGAACTAGGGTTTCAAGAAGTACTGTAGTCGAGTTACTGTAACGCCATACTGTAGACGCAGCACTATTCACTTAGGAGTATTTTTGAAAGATGTGGCTTTATTTAGACTAAGATTTTAATTATGTTTTGGTTTAAATATTTTGTATTGCCACATTTTAATAAGTTTCCGTAAGTTTATTTATTGTGAGTTGAGTTTTACTTTTTTTATTCTTAATTAAACTTTTGAACTTAACAAAAATAAATCACAACCTTAATAATGTTCCTCTTCGTAATCTGGGTTGACTGCATTCCCGCATGTTCATATTACATTGTTCTCAAAATTCTCTATCAATCGTCGCGCCCACCCATTAATAGAGTCACCTCCTCCCGATCTACCATTCCACGTAGCCATGCATGCATTATTCATTTACCACTGGTATTTGAGGCTCACGCACGCACCTCCTCATATTTCATGCATGCATGAGCCCAATGCGCTGCCATTATTCAGCGTGTTTTAGGATTTCTTCATCCTCTGGCTAAAATCTCTCCATGCATCCTGATCTCCTCTTAGATATCTAAGAGCAGAGAACAGGATGCATGGAGAGCCTAGAGTCTTTATCGGCCTTTTTGTCTTTTATATTATTTCGTCTTTATTTTTCTTGGTTATTTTTAGGCGTTTTACAAGTTTTAGGGCCTAGATCAGTGGTCGCGATCGGCATCCATCGCCCTCCACGTACACACCCTGCCATGCATGCAGAAGTAGTCTCCTAGCTAGCATCCAAAACCCACCACGGCCTCCATAGATGAGCTAGATTTCATTTTAACCACTGCATGCATGCTAGCTCGACATGCGCTGCTACTCGAGTCGTGGGCATGTTCACTGCACGCTACCAAGCTGATCCTCTATATTCTGCATGTCACCTTTTGAATACAACTAATTCCCAGGAAAAGCTTCATTCTCTCCTCTTTCCAACAACGTGGATTGGGTGTTCAATACCATATAATACTCCAACTAGGATCTTCTAGAACGCTCTTCGATCGTGATAATTCAACACTCAAATATTGCGCTAAAAATCACTCGAGCGCGCAGTGACAATTTCTTGGCAGCTTCTGCATGCAGATTATACCAATAAATATGGAACCAATTTTTTTTAGCAATTTCCCCCTTTTTTATTTTTTATTTCCTCATTAATCCTCCCTCATCCACTGTATTATCTATTAATTAATTTACTCAAATTATTAACTTACAACAAAATAATAATAATAATAATAATAATCTTTTTTTTTTTTTGGTCATTTTTTAGGACATTTCATTTTTCTCTTTGTACAATAACTCACCATTAGTTTTGGCCCAGATCGGCTTGTTTCGATTTGATCTGCTGGTGGACGGGTTAATATCGTTCAGTTTAATTTTATCCAGTTCAATGATCAATTGGTCTTGTTTCTTGTATGGATCGCATGCATGGTCTTGTTTCGGTTCGCCTCAAAAGTATCAAAAATGATATCCGGGGTGCATGTTTGTTCAGGTCAACGGAATCTTCCGATTACAGTCTTATTTAAGAATGGAAAATGATACGCATACTAACTATTTTCATAATATTTTACATTGTGAAAACAAGCCCTTTTCTCAATGACTGGCGCAATATGAGATTTGCTCGTCCAAACAAAGAATTCTGATGGATGAGACATTGAGATCAGCCCACACAACAACAACTAGGCCTCGTTTGGATGTTTTTCACTTGCAGGGCCCTTAACAGTATCTTGATGAGGAATGAGGTGTCTTTCAGACCAAGCCCACCTAGCTAAAGACTCAAGACCCTTTCAATATTATAATACATAGGGAGTGGAACCGGTCTAGTCCGGTCTGGTTTTAGATAAAATTTAGGACCGAACCGGTATGTACCGGTTTTGTATTTTTCAAAACTGATTACGCACCGATTATCTTCCTAAACCGGTATCTCTAGTTTTACCGGTTTCCGATCCGGTCCTGTCTGGTTTTCCCGTTTTTTAAAATGTAAGTTTACCATTAAAAAAATAAAAATCTGTTAATAAAAAAAACTGATTCAAAAAATCTGTTTTAAAAATTTGTTCCTATTACAAAATAATCTGCACTACTAAAAAAATCTGTTTTAGTAAAAAAATTAGTATTAGTCATAAACTTATATATTAGTATAGCTATATAATATATTAGATTATATATAATATAATATAATATATATTTTATGTTTCAAGCATATGATCAATTAAAGTTTCATCTTTAAGATTAAACTTTTATTTTATAAATTATAATAATATTATCTTATATATAATTATATTAATAACATATGATCAAACAAATTATAAATGTTCATATTTAAGATTAACATTTTATGTTATAATTTATAAATTATAATATGAAATTATTTCATATATGATATATAATTATATATATTATATATAAAAATTTTACATATAATTATATATTATATATAAAATATTAATTTTTATATTTTATATTTTTCTCCCAACCGGTCCGATCCGGTCCGGTTTAGTCCCGAAAATTGGAGAACCGGAACCGGACCGATTCCGGCCCCCTAATTAATACATCCCCAGGGTGGGAGATATGCCCAAAATTTTTGTTTACAAATGTGGGGGAGAAGAGAATTATGCTAAATTATTCTGCGCAGCCCAATTAGATACATTTGCAGGCCTATGCTCCCCCGGTATTTATGAGGGAAAGATGACTGACCTAAGGTGTGTACCGGCAAAGCGCCAAGTTGCTGGTAAGGAGTTAGCGTGAGCGGGCTGGGCTCACACAAGTAACTGAAGGACCCCTTCAGGCACTTTTTGAAGTGTGGCCACACACACGGCCAGGGTAGAAGAAAAGGGTGGGGGAATAAGAATTGAACAAAAGATCATGAGTTAGCCCAAAAGAAAGACTACCAGAAGTACTGGACAGAACCAATAATATTTACAATAATTTACTTCTCGTGATGTTTAGATAGCATGTTGTTTCTTTTTTTGTGTTTGTCATGCCACTGGTTTTGTTTTGTAATTATTCATTTATGGACGATTAGAATATATACGTTTAAACGACAACCCAACATCTGAATGTTAAGCATTTTACGTTTGAACGCTTTGCCATTAACATCCGAATGCTACATTCAAATGTCTCCAAGCAAATGTTCGAACATTGTTACGTTCGAATGTAAATATTAATCGTGCAAAGCAAAAATAAAGAATATTTAATTTTTTTATGTTCGAATGTTAATCGGGTGGGCTAATATTCAAACATTGGTTTTTACGTGCAAACGTTACTTTCTATGACTGATTTTAATTGTCACAAAAAAACTTCACGTTCGAATGTTACATTTCATGGAAGACTTCCAACCGTCACAGTTGAATAGTAAACCGTCACAAATTACTTTCTATGATGCCTTTTAGGTGACAGTTGTGCTGACAATCTCAAACCGTCACAAAAAAGTATTTGTGACTGTTTTCTTATTTTTTTTGTGACGGTTTCGTCTGCCACAACAGTCAAAATCCTTTGTAGTGGTACTAACTTCCTTGAAGTGCACCGGAACATGCCTATTTGAACAATGCACAATCTATTTAACCTTTTTATCTATAATTAATTTATTAAATTAGTAATCGAGAAAGTTCACATTCAAATTACTCTATACTTAATTGTGCATCGCTTGAGTGCATGACTAGTTTCGATAAATGCATGTGACCAAGTCTATGGTTTCATGTTGGTGTGCATTGTTGCTATGTTATATATCCACAATCTTGGTTTTAATTGGAGGATGGCTCAATGGCATTTATGGGTACAACCAACCATCATGGACATGGACAGAAATATGAGATTGTATCATGTTGTGTTTTCATAAATACCTGTTGGGTAATAGTGATACCTTATATGATAAGGATAAGGATAGGTGGTATATGAGATCTCACATTGCTTGAGAATGATAAATTCTTTCTTTTATAAGGTTTCAATAGGATTTAAATTCTATCATTGACTAGTCCTTTTAAAGTATAGATCATGTGATTTGGGTCTTATATTGGGACATTACAGTTATGGAGTCTGGTCTTTAGTTAAGAAGATGTCAAGCCGAGAGCTCGCTTTACTCTCGCTTGACAAGGCGTTCAAGCGAAATTCAGGCAGAGAGTTCGCTCAATATTCACTAGACAGTTGGCTCGAGTGAAGCTCAAATAGATTGTTTGTTTGAGGCACATGAGATCATAGGCTCGAACAAAGCACAACTCTAGTGTTTGCTCGATGGTTGGCTTAAGCAAATAATGGATAGGTTGTTGGCTCTAGGCACGCTTGACACTCCGCTCAAGTGAATAACCTTGTTTTGCTGCCTTAGAGTTTCTGACGCCGTGCACTAAATATATATATATATATATTATGTTTATGTCTAGAAAATGTAAGATTGAACTGTGAAAAATACAAGAGAGGCCAAAGGTGTCGTGTGAGCATTCTTGAGAGAGAAATAAACCCTAGAAAAAGAGTTGAGATTGTGAATAGAGGGAAGCTTTTGTAACTCACTGTATATTTGTTATCTCCTCTCATGGACGTAGGCAAGTTTCTGAATCACGTAAATCTTGTGTCGTGTATGTGTTTGATTCTTGTGTTTCTGTATTATTGTTTTCACTATCTACTCGATACCGTTGTGTGTGGGTGTAGAGTTTTCACAACAATTAGTATTAGGAGTCTAAGGTTTTGGATCTAAAAAGAATGATGTCTAGAGAAGAAATTAATGTTGGAATAAAAAGAGTATGATGTGTGAAGTTGTGTGAATAGTAGGACGTTATATAGATTTTTTCGATCTCTATATATATATTTTAAATAAATAGTTTAGATAGAAAGATATTTCTTAAAAATAAATTCATAACATGATTTGATATGATATATTTGTGAGTTTATTTTTATAGAATCTCTATGTGGTTGTAGCATTATTCTTTTTTCAAGTGGATGATATAAGATTATACTAGAAATATTATTCAATGTGATTTTAGACTTTATTCATTTGTCATTATTTAAGTAGCATGAAAAATATTAAAATTGTTTTTAACTCCTCAATAAATTATCTGTTTTAAAAACTATAAATGATGAAAGGATTATGATTAAAACCCAATAAATATCATCTTCATATTTTATTTTCGCGTGAATAAATATCATGAAAGGATTGTGATTAAATATTATTTTGTGTTGAAGTTTGTAAAATTTGTATTAGTTTTTGTATTTGAATAATGATTAGATAACAATTAGATAAAAAAGTTAAAAATTTAAAATTAAAATGTATTTTATATTTGAGTGATATTTATGAATGAAATTATAAGAATATTTGAGAATTCTTTATCTGTCGAAACATAATTTTCTTCTTGGAAGGGAATTTTATCTTGAAAAGAAATATACTATTTTTCATATATATTTTAGTTGTACTTTGGAGTAGTATTTGATAAGTGTTTTAAAAAAATATAATATTTTTCATATAAAATGTTTTGCAATGAGTTAATTTTTAGAAGAAGGGAAAGGAGTAGAGGGAGAGATGTTCTCTCATTGGCTAATAGGGATGTCTTTCTTCACTTTTGTAGTAAGAAGATTCTCCTGATCACTACAAGCAGTACTACTGGTCGCACGTGATCTTCCATTAATAGAGTCACCTCCTCCTGATCTACCATTCCACGTAGCCCATGCATTATTCATTTTCCACTGGCATTAATTGAGGCTCGCGCGCGCACCTCCTCATATTTCATGCATGCATGAGCCCAATGCACTGCCATTATTGATCAGCCTCTGGCTAATATCGATCTCTCCTCACGGCCGGCTCAATAGGCTCCAGATCTAAGGTTAAAATTTTGATTGAGGTTTCTTTTTTAAAATAAAATTAAATATTTTAATTTTAATTTTTACATTACATTTGTATTTATAAATAATTCCTATCGTTTTACAAAATAAAATTACTAATTAAGATTTTATACTACATTTTCAACTAATAACCAACTTAATCTTTATTAGAAAATTTTTGATTTAGAGAAGATTTTATCAAATCTAGTTTTATAATACGTGCTTTAGACTTTTGGGCCCTTGAGGGCATAACTGTTCTCAGTTATTTTCAGATATTCTTAAATTTTACTTTTTCTCTCTCAATTTTTAAAATCTAATAAAATATCTTAACTCAAACTATTTTACTACTATTTACAAATTATTTCATTATTATTCATAAATATCCTAATATATTCTTAGTATCCAAATAAGTCATAGAAGCAATTATAATCATCATTGTTAATAAAGCTATATAAATAATCTATTTATAAATTTTACATTATATATTAAACTAATAATAACAAAAAAGAAATATATTCTTAGAAGGAGACTAACTCGAATAATTATTATGTGGGATACTTTCAAAACTAATAATGACATAATATCTTGATACTAATTTTAATATTCTCACTGAGTTAATTAATTTTTTTAATTAGATATTTTTTTCAATTTAAAAAATTCTACTAAATAATTTTATTTTTCTATTGCACCAGTCACCAGTCATCAACAGAACACTGGTCAATATGAGATTTGCTAGAATTCTGATGGATGAGATCAGCCACACAACAACAAATAGGCCTCGTTTGGATGTTTTTCACTTGTTGGGCTCTTAACAGTTTCATGATGAGGAATGAGGTATCTTTCAGATCAAGCCCACCTAAAGACTCAAGACCCTTTCAATATTATTATAATACTCGGTAAAAGAGGCGGGGGGAAAGAACAAAAACCATCGTGCATTTGCCGCATGAGATATGCCCAAGATTTTTGTTTACAAATGTGGGGGAGGCTGCACGCCCTGCGCAGGCCTATGCTCATTGCTCCCCAAGTATTTATGAGGACTGGCCTAAGGTGTGTTCCGGCAAAGCGCCGAGTTGCTGGTAAGGATCTAGCGTGAGCGGGCTGGGCTCATACAATTGAAGTGTGGCCCACACTGTCACACACGGCCAGGGGGAAAGAAAAGGGAGGCCGGGATGGATAAGAATAGAACAGATCAAGAGGAGTTTGCCAGAAGTACTGGACAGAATCAATAATATTTACAATAATTTACTTTTACTTCTTGTGATGTTTAGATAGCATGTTGTTTCTTTTGTTGGGTTTGTCATGCCACTGGTTTTGTTTTGTAATTCTTCGTTTATGAACGAGGCAATTTTCTTCTTATCATCCCTCTAGCTAAAAGATTCATTTTATTACAATTGGCAGTTGTTTGCATTAATTGATACTTGATCAATCCTGCTCATTACTGCACTTGTTGAAATATTTCGGGTACCCCAAATGCTATTTATTATAGGGGTGTAAACCCGGATTTGAATTCAGGTACTCGACTATATCCAGATCTACATCCGAGTTTTCAATGCGGTTCAGATATCTGCCCGGTTTAACTTGGTTATAATCAGGCGGGTATCCGGTTATAAAAATCTGGATATTTGAATAGCAACCGAATACTCGTATTTGTGAAAAAAAAAATCATTTTAAAGAGGAGACCAGGTTACAAGAGAAATAATAATTGTAGTCGTGAGTGCGCAAGGGCGGCACAATCATTTTGAAAAAAGTGAATAAATATAGGATCCAAATGAAAAAAAAAAAATTTAATAGTAGACCTCACTATTTTCAAAGCGACTGCACGGTACTTGCACACTCCATGACTGTATATAGCATTACTCAAGTTACAAACATAAAACAACGTCATTTCAAGCAGAAGTTTTTTAAAATATCATGAAATTCGGCTGCCGGTACTCGTATTACATAATTGTATCGACATCTAGATAGAAGGAGTAGAGACCAAATCAGGATACACACCCATATGAATCCGGTTTTCTAAATTCTAGACTAGACCGAAAAAAAAATCAGCCTAGATGTACACCTTTACAAACAAAAGTTCATGTGAAGCACACATCATGCACATCAGATTATACAGTCATAAGCATTAATTGTACTAGGTGATATTTCTGGCCAAAGCTGTTTCCTATGTGGGTGTCAATGGATTCACATGATTAACCTAATATCAGTTGGATCTCTTTGTTTGCCTGTCATTATATATCCCATTTCCGCACGCTTCATAATGAAAAAGAACATATTTCCAATTGATGATTGAACTACCTTTTCTGGGGTGCATTATTATTGTAATACTGTATATAATATATATATATATCAGTGGAAAGTTAATTATACTATATATCGCAGCTAGCTAAGCCTGATCATAAATAGTTCATGTCATGGAGATATTGGGGTGCAAAATGTTCCAGATAGGACAAGCAAAAGGTTATTAGGAACGCATCCACACAGTCATGAGGATTTCAATGCGCACGATTTAGCCAAACAAGTCGCATGCATACTGATCTCTTTATAAGGAAAGGGTTCCCATGCATCTCATTGCCTTAGTTATAATTACTTGTTTGTTTCACATTACCGACCTCCTGAATTATGTCGTCTCTAGCGGATCAAAATCATCTAGAGTTCGATCAACTTGTTTAGAGTGGTCGGGAGAGATCGATGAGTTTTACAACATTTATTATTATCTACGTACGCGAATCTCTTGGGCAATCTTTAATGTCGGGAAATAATATTATTGTGAAGCTCATTTTATCTCACTCATAGCCAGCATTAGGGTTCGGACAAGAAATCTAGGAGCTCTAAATCTGTCCCCGGCCAGCATTGTAAACCCACGTTTAATTGTACAATTCACGATTGTAAATATCTTTTCTCATATATATAATATATATATATATCCAAGAGCTCATAGATCTTAATTGAGGTGTTTATTATAAGATTACCCTTTATAAAACAGAAAAAATGAATATGTAAGTTTTATTGTTGATTCCATCCTCGATCTACAACTGGAATTTAGAAGAAGACATGATCAAGAAGAAAAGTGAAACATAAAAAAACATCATTATATATGTACCAATTATGAAAGTCGTGTGTATTTTGAGGGTTGGTAAGCAACGGGAAGAGAAGTTATTAGTGGTTTAATCATTCTTGTCAAGGTCACTAATTCACTTTATTACAAACGAAGAAAACTACAGTATATATAGACAAATTCATAGAATTAGAGAAAAAAAAGTTTTATATGAATTAAAAATGTATTAAGGATCGAAGATTATTTTCTTTATAGTTGGTTTGGAATTTGGGGAATCAAAATCGTCTAAAAAGAAAGACGATCAAGATTCCTGCAAGTTCTTATTTGAATTTAATGATTTCAAATAAGAGAGATAAACATATGAAATGAGTCTAAATTTATATGCGCGTATAACAATTGATAAAGGCAAAATTAAACAGTATCCTAAATCCATTTTATATCATGTCTATCACTCTCCTACTTAAATTCAATAAATGAAATCTGACTAATTTGTTGAGTGAAACCAGGCTTTTGGGTTTGCTTTATTTTTCGAAGGACAAGATCAGTGTGATGCTGCAGAAATTTTGCCCTAATTTTATCAGATTTCCACTAATGCAACTAAAAGGAATTAAGCCATCCATCATCATGATGATTTATTTGTACATGAAATGAAGAAGAACAGAAAAAAGTGACACTTGATGATTAATGTTGTATTCACTATTTAGCCATTATAAACTATATATATTCCCACTAATTAAGGATGTAAACTAGGATGTCTAGGGCCTCCTTGCTAGCTAGCTTAAATCATCATCATCAACTTTTGAAAGCAAGCAGAAGGACTAGTACTTGAGTTGACCATTCCTTTTTTTTTTTTTTTTCACTTTTTTTTCACTAGTAATTCATGTTTTGGATTCATCTGCATTAATAAGGCTTCCATGCCTGCCTTATTGCTAGCTTATGATGATGATCTGGACATGTATATATAAGCATCTTCTATAGATTCTAAAGGTCTCTTGGTGTCTCTTTTTTTCCCCCACTTTTCAATGGCTTAATCACTATGAAAATATGAATCATGCATGCATAAAAGCAACAAGCTAGCTTGCATGAGACCATGTGCTTTGGCACAGTTCTGGGGCATTGAATGGTTTTATTATGTTTCATGTAATTGAACATGAAATTTGAAGACTTACTTACCCAAAAAAGAGAAAAGAAATCATGTGAAGATGATGTTTGAAAAACAGTCACTGTAAAAACGTTGAACATCGATCATTTCCCTTCTTTATTTTGATGATGGGCCATTCAAGTAATGATTAGTTTCCATTTGCAATTTTGGTGGTATTAATTAAGCTGATTATAAAGGGAATTAGCAGTACTTTTGAATTATATTGGTGGTGGAATATTTCATATTTTTCACCTCAATTACCCCTTTCATTATGCTTTATTTTGAAATTAAAATTAAATGCGATAACTACCTATAAGTAGAAATTAATCTTCCAAATTATAATTCTTAGAGCACTAATTCTATCATGATCATGAGACCTACGTACAGTACTTCAAAAACATGATTTTGTTACAACATTAAGTCATATTGATCGATCGAGTGATTGTAAAATACAAAATGGATAAGATAAAAATACATTTCAATCCTAAAATTCGAGTTCAACCCAAAATTATATTTCCAAAACAAAAACGTTCGAAATGTAAAAAATTGACTTTTTGGGTTGAAACAGCTCGAGTCGCCGCCAAAAAATACTCGAAAAAAGTGTTTTTTCTTGTAGTGCCAGATCCTTAAATAAAAAATGTATTTTATTCCCATAATTTTGGTTTTATTATTTTATTTAAATACAAACCTTTTAAGTATTAATTAAGTTATCTACTACTTTCTTTTTCTTATGCTTGATTAATTAATGACTGATACACGCTCTATGTATCTTTCTGATCTCTTCCCAAAGTACTACAGCTAATTAAATCGAGTCCACCAAAACTTTCATGGAAAATGAAAGAGCATGTTTCTTCCTTCTCCCATTCTCAATTTATACATAATTTTAAAATATGCTTGAATCATATTGCACGTATATATTTTCTTTAATTTTTTATTAATATTAATGAAAGAGTTTTACTATGTATAAGTAAATTTACGTATCAATCTGTATATTAATATTGTTATCTTCATATTCTAAATTTAAATTAATATTATTTTTAATAAAATTTATTTTCTGACCAATCATATTAAATGAGTGCGCGTATTAATGCACAGAATCATTTACAATTAAATTTTTTCTTAACGAAATATTCGTTTGATCAAGATTTTCAAGAATCTAATGATTC
This sequence comes from Juglans regia, assembly GCF_001411555.2. Classification (NCBI taxonomy): domain Eukaryota; kingdom Viridiplantae; phylum Streptophyta; class Magnoliopsida; order Fagales; family Juglandaceae; genus Juglans; species Juglans regia. The sequence continues at coordinate 16,706,523 of NC_049915.1, forward strand.
AATTTATATATGAGTGATTCAACAACTTGAATAATTGGATGCATTGAATTGGTACTTGTTAGATTTCGATTTTCGAACCTTTGATTTTTCTAAGGCTTTCCTGATCTCCTCTTATTAAAAAATTGATTCCCGATTCTAATCTAATCATCCACTTTTCACGTGCAATATTAAACAATCTTAACTTTGAGAGAGAGAGAGAGAGAGATCAGAGAGAGAAGATATGGTGAAAGGGATGAAAAACAAGTCATAATGAACAAAAGAGATAAGATAATGGAAAGGCTGGATTCTCCAGAGATCCCTTTCCAAGTGTCAATGAAATTGTAATGGGAATCTCAACCCGGAATAAAACAAGCACACAGGCACAGTACTTGTCCAGCTTTATATTTCTATGCATGTAATAAGAACTATAACCAATATCATGTATGAGAGAGAGAGAGAGAGAGAGAGAGAGAGAGAGAGAGAGAGAGAGAGAGAGAGAGAGGCCTCCTGGCTAGCTTGGCAGTGAAGGCCCTAATACAGACGTGACAAAGCCACAAAGCATTGTCTTGGAGACGGCCGACCCAACACAAGTTAGTGGGAGACAATCTAAACTTTAGCCACAACTCTTTCTTCCTCTCCCACACTAAAGCTTTTGCATCCACTTGAAAAAAGACAACACTGACGTTGCTTGCCTTTCCTTTTCCTAAATTTAGTGCTTTTTTTCCCCTCTCTCTCTCTCTCTCCTGCATACATCGATCGCATCCCCTAAGCCAGTTTTAAAGCAATTTCCCCTGCAACTGCGTGCATACATATGTTATATTCTCCTAGAGATGCGTGTTCAAAGATAAAATTTTTTGAAGATAAATACTCTAGCATGGCCAACTAAGTGATTACATAAAAATAATCGCATGAACTGATATGGTTTGATATAATTTATCAGATTATAAAATTATTTTTATTGTAAAATAAATCTGACTGATCACATAAAAATACGTCAATTTATAAGATTACTTTTGTGTAATCCTCATTTTTGAATGATTATAACTAATAAATGAAATCTATTTTCCGTTCACCTTTTATTAGTCCTATATATTGCTCAGAAAGTTTTGGTTTGATAATAATTTATTACAATACGATACATATAATATTTTTTCCACCCAATTTATTTTCAATGCACTAGTGTATTAATTATAAATAGACGTACGGTCGTGTATTTACCAGGAATTAATAAGAACAAAAATGTTTTGTTTTAGAGGAAATAATCCTTTTAAGAAATGGATTAATAATTAATAAAATAGATTTTTTTTTTCTAATTTTAAGAAAGTGAGGTACATGCATGCAGTAACTTTTGGCTTTCTCCCTCACAAAAGTTTGCTTTTTATGTTTTATGTATGATAATATATATATATATATATATATATATATACATGTATGTATACACACGCAAGCAATTAATTAAAGATATATAAAAAAAAAAGTAGGTTCAAAAGATCAGGTTAAAAAATATTCACCAAAGAACATTAATTGACAAAAAAAAAAACAAACAAAATGAAAAGGAATAGACAATGGGATCCATGTGATCAGTGGTCCAGGACCCATGCATGGTCCCATTGTCTTCATTGCCAAAGAAAATAGCAGTTTTTTCAAAGAATATTAATGTTATATATATATATATATATGCATGGGTTGGGGTGCAAATTAATATTCATTATAAAGTGGACTACTGTGAAGTACTTTGTACATTAACATTCGGCAAGCTTTTGACATTGTAGTACACTAGGGTGCACTTCTCTTGATTGGAATGGATCCAGCAACCAATTAAGAAATTCTGCATAATTTATATGTAAAAGTATGTTATATAATATATATATATATATATATATATATATATATATATATATATATACACTCCCTTTTATTCACGGATTGCTAGCTAGAGGCCGGGAGACTATGATGATCTCTTATAAGAGTAGTGCTCATGATCTATTTACAATTTTACATACAAGATTTATTTCGTCAGTTTTATTTTGAAATTCAAATTTTGAATTGCAAATTTCGTATATAATTTTTAGAATATCAATAACTAAGATGTAGAAAAGTATGTTTTTCATAAATTTTTCTTAGGTGTGCAACTAGCATTTTTCCTGATCTTATACTTTAGATTTCTCAAGATCTAGATTTGAAAAGTAAATTTGGATATGGATCATCTAATTAAGGAGCTTGGATGATCTACAAAATCACTCATGAATTAATGTCACTGAAGTAATAGATCTAGATCAAGTACGTACTTAAGGATCGATAGTACGTAACATGAAGTACTTGTACGTACGTAGTAGTAGTAGATCGATCGATCGATCATAGAGTTAGGTAAGCATGAGATGGGTGGTGGAGGTAGTAGGGGGCAGAAGAAAATGAGATCAAGGCCGCAGGCATGATCATGATAAATAGGTGGGGAAATTATTAAGACACAGAAAATTAAATAAATAAATAAATAATCCTTAATTAATGTACTAGATAGCACTTTGCAGGCAGAATAAAAGGCCGGAAAAGATCGATCGTCGACGAGGAGTTCCGCATGATAAATTTGACTCTTTAATTCGTGGGTACGTACTTTAATTTTCTCTAAGAGTTTGACAAATTAAATAAGTTTAATATTATATTATATGATATGACTCAACTATACGACAAAATTGAATCCAATATTATATATATTATAATTGCTAATTAACCAATCTCTTTTTATTCCCTCGTACGTACGTCTTGATTCGATCGATCGTGTTTTAATTAGCATGTAAATGTGTAGATCATGATGTATGTACACACAATCAGATTTCAACTTTATTATGCCGTATCACATGATGATATTCAAATTAATGTCCATTAATATAAGAATTTTCACTACATTAATGTCAAAAAGTACATGTAAATATTATAATGTCATGTCGTATATTTTCTATTCTTCGAATTAAAGGGTTTCACTAGATATTGCCAAACCCAATCATAAACTTTTTTTTTATATGTCTTGTCTTGGGGTTCGTAAAGGTGGGGTACTTAGGTAGATTAATTTGAGAACTGTTATGATGATAAAAAAAAAAAATTATGACTTTTTTCTTTTTTTTGGATTTTTGTTAAATTTGTTTTTATTTGTGTTCTATTTTTTCACGAAATCTAGATATATGTTTATATGAAAAGAGTTTTTGATAAATGGTTTTTTTTTTTTCCCTAGGTTTAGAAAGATGTTAATTGGGTTGAAGTACTTGAAAATTTTGAGGGAAAAAAAAAAGATAATTAACTATAACGACTGAACATTATTTTTTAACTAATTATTGAAAGAAAAATATTAATTTTAGCTGATATATTTGGAGGGTGTCTTTTATACACCTAACAATTGATTTTTAGATTAAAAAAACAATTTAAAATTCAAATCCTTAATCTTTTCTCTCAAATTATCAATTCTTGATATATATAAATATATATATATATATATATATATATAAAAGAACTAATAAACGAATTAGATCTAAATATTCAATTCATTATAAAATCAATCAAAACAAAACTTAACACTCACTAATCTAGCCTACTCATGGCTCTGTTGTATTTCGTAACACATACCCTTGATCCAACCTTGTACCCCTCTTGCCCTAACACGCTCTTCTGGCAAAAAAGGTCTGACAGATGCGATATATATAATAGATATATATCTATCTATCTTATCCAATAATTGAACATGCACCCACTTTTTTTTTTTTTTGTTGGAGCAAAAACATGCACCCACTTGATGTGTGACTGGTTGTAGAGTACTAGTTAATTTGAACGTAGCATTCTCTGATCATGACTAATTGGATCATAGAGTTAGATAGAAAATAAGTGGAACTGTCTCGAATATTTACAATTTAAAATTGCGTGATATTTATTGACATGATTTTTTAAATCACTTCAAACTTAGATTATCAAATTTATGGATATTGAACATAGTAATAGCAAGATCATTACATGACTTAACAAGAGCAAAACTCATATTTCGAGAATTATATATGTTAGAGAATTGATAAATTCACAAAGAGATTTCATAAAAATAAATTTATAAATTGATATGGCTTCATGTGATAACTTAAATTTATTTTACAATAAAAATAACTTTATCGATTTGATATACAACAATATCAAAAAATGTCAATTTATGAATTTATTTTTAAAAAATTTTTTGTACTACTAAAGTATTTCTCTCAATGTTATAGATCGATTTGTACAACACGCAACTAGCTAGCAGGCCAGAGTTGTCTGATCACAATCCCACAAAAACTTAATGATAGGAAGTAGGGCTTGTTTTATGGTGGAGGACAATGGAAAAGAAAGCTAACTAATGATAACTAAGTTTTGTCCTTTTCTTTGATCTCCATTTTAACCGTTACATATATGTATATAAAGATCAGTTTATTTTCCCCGTCGGCCACTCAGGTCACATCTTCCCTTTCGTTATTATCAAGGTTCTTTATTCATGGTGCATGTTGCTAGCCATGCTGGAAACCCTTAACCTCTATATATATATATATATATACATATATATATATATATTATAGTACTAAGAAGAATCATTTCACACACAACTTTTCTTGTTGGTGCAATGCATAGCAGAATATCGAATGATAATTCTTCTGCATTTTTAGTTTTTCCTCTTCTTACATCCATTCCTATTTGATATTCTAATGATCTGCCAGTACTACTACTACAAGATTCATTGTCCACGCGTGATGGAACTAGAAGTAGTACTACTAGATCAAGTTCAATATTGATTCTTTTTGTTCGAAAAACTTGCATATATATCTTCATTATTATCATGAAATATATATATATATATATAATACTTTGACTTGATTGATGTGAACCATTCATGATAGTGATGAGATTTCATGTCTTTATTTGCATCATGTTGATCTCAGCTTGCAGGCAGTGAATGTGTGTCGTGTGTCTCAAATCAAAGAGTTTTAGCTGTTTGTCCATCAGGTAGTACCTGGAGCTGGGGGATCAGAGGCGCCACTACTACACAATGCTAGCTATCATTCATGATTGTTTTGAACTTCTTTTCCACAAAGCCACCTGCATTTCCATGGTCATGCTAGGATTTGATAGATGAATGAGTCAAATACTATATGAGCTTCATAGCCGGGATTCCTGAAAACTTTTGTGCCTGTTGATGTCACGAGAAGAACTGCGCGGCGCTTGTCTATATCTTGTGAACAAGTTTTGCGTATGAAAGGAAAATATTATACAGAAATACTCTAGCTAGCCACAAAGAGATTATACAAAAGTAATTTCACAAATTGACGTGATTTGATGTGGTTCGTCAGATTATAAAATTATTTTTATTGTAAAATAAATCTAACAAATTAGATAAAATCACGTCAGTTTGTAATATTATTTTTGTGTAACTTTTTTGTAGATGTAGCAATACTTTTATTTACTGTACTTATTTACTGGCAGTTTTGCCACTACAAGAAAATTGCTTATTAATTGTGATCAGTTATTTTTAACGAAAATGATTTCATGCCAAAATCAGTCCTTTTCTATACCAAATAGTCATTATTGTCCAAATAATCCGTCACAAATGCTAGCTAGCTTATTTTTCTTAATCCGGCATGCATGCATGCCGCTCATTGGTAACAATCGGTTGAAATATTTTCCTAAAAAACATAAATAACTTGAAATTGATCAACCTGATGAAAATATTAAGGCCAGAAAGTCGAAGCAAAAATAAGTGAGAAATTAATATGAAGAAGTTTCCACAATGCATGCATGAACTTTGTCATTAATATTAAACACTTAAAAAAGTAGCTAGGGTTTATACAGTAAACGTAGAATAAATAATCAGAAGTACTGATTCTAATTAAGTTAGCCGTATATTATATCCAGAAGAATATTGATAATAATTGTAATAAATACCAATTCAGTTTCTGAAGAGCAATGGAGAGGCATCTTGACCAGATAGCAGCTGGTTGTCTTGAGTATATATGCTGATTATCATGCAGGCCGGCAGGCAATTATAGGCATAGAGGAGGAAAAGTACTCTAAGAGGCAAATGGGCAGAATAATGAAACTCATGACGTACAAATAATCCATAGTGCATGCTGACAGCTTTGCCAATATTGCATGCTCAGTAGGCACGCCCTAGAAAACAAAGACCCATACAATACGACAAGTACCTAATATTAATCAAGCTCCTGAAAGAAATCTAGCTAGCTACGTCTTGCGTGAGCCTTTGTGCGTGGGGGCTATGATCACATGCATTTAAGCACGTGCTAGCTTAAAGCTTATTAATTTAGTGATCATGCTCAAGATCATGTACAACCATCAGTACTAGTACTAAACACATCATGCTTATTTTAAGTATTATTATAGGTACGCAAGCATGATATATACTATATATATATGGGCATGGCTACGTACAAGTTTTTATTTATTTATTTATTTTTTATACAAGGATCGAGAGTTTGAACCTGGTTCTCCCATTTGGAGATCAGACCTAACGCCATTTGATTCAGAGGACCTTGGCAAGCATGGCTACAAGTTGATCATTCTCAATTCATTTCACATTGAAATTAATCTGATCAATTACTACATGCAAGTTGATCGCTTTACCAAGTTTACCTTGTGCATGTAGAAACTGAAAAAAAAAAAAAAAAAAAGGATGGCGGGTGTTGAAGATTTTGGGGAGTAGAAGCCCCTACCATCAAGAACCAAAATGCAAAAGAATATATAGGTTTTAATCAAGTTTTCTTATATATAATCAACATCGTTATTACAAGTGAAGCATAAGAGATCAAATAAGCAGCTTTCTTATAATGTGCAAAGTCCTTTTTCAATACTATGGAACCAGGGTGAATGAATTTGGTGAAAAAAAATGAGATCAAGTGCTTCCTCTTAGGGAGGCAACGACGATTTTGCCAAATCATGCACACAAATTAACAAGTTTACTATATGAAATATTATAATATTTTCATATAACTAGTACTATTATTCTAAAGTTTCTACACTTTATACTGTTTACGTGGCATAATTTGATTTGAAAGATAGATTTTAAAATTTGAATTTTACAAATCAAATTTTACCATTTAAATGATATACGTGGATGGTCATGTGCTCTACGTACCATGACTTAAGAATAGAATATAATTCATTCTAATGTAGATGCATTTTTTTAAAAGAGTTGTAAATAATTGGATCAACATGAGCTGAATTTGAATGTGTGCGCATGAGCCATGCTGCCAAATCTTGTGCACAAGAGTTGTCTCGATGAGAGTTTTATGCAGCTGATCTTCTTTGTTAGTTGAGAATTTTGGGAATGCGATACTGCTAAAAGAGCTGCTAGGACTTCACCTGCGGCTGAATTTAAGGTGGTTAGGCAGTGTTGACTAAGTGTGGAGGGTTTATCTGTTGCTGTTTAGATATATAGTAGCAATATAAGAGCAATTTTCTCTTGTTGCCAATCACAACTGATCTCTCACAACGGTCATGTAAGTTTGCTTCAAAATGATTTTGGAAAACAACAAAGCAAACTAGAACAAGCAAGAAGTTAAAGGAGTAATTAAAGGGAGGATAAAAAATTCATGTGCTATAATGCTCTTTATTTAAAATGGATGTTTTAGCTTTTGAAAATTTTGTAGGTCAAAACTTTTAACTTATAAGGAAAAAAAATGATATCAATCACATGATACAAAAATTTATATGGTTCGGCAACGTGCATACGTTCACGGAGTTGCAGAGGATTTATATCTTGAGAAATGTCAAAAATACATTATGGGGAGAAATTACAATGTTCTAAATAGCCATACCGTTAGTAATAAACATATATATTGGGTTACACAGTGGAAGTCCTAATTTTTCAATCATGCATTATTCGTTTGAACGAGCCTCGAGCGAACTCTCTACCTGAGCTTATTAGCTCTAGCAAACTTTCTATCTGGTGTTTCTTACGTCACACAAAAATTTTCTAGGGGTGAAACCCCCACAAGGCTTAGGCGAAATCTGGTTGCCACAAGAATAAATTAGACTCCACAAACTCAACAAAAATGCAATCTACATTTTATATATATATTTTCAAGAGTCAAAGGGAGTTAATTTAAATTATAGGGGACAAAAATTAGAGTTTTTTAAATAAATATTTCACAGAGGGATCACAAAAGGGATGGTGAGTTTTCATAATTTTTGGGGGACCTGGCCTGTGTATGGCTTTCTCATGAGCCTCTGCTCTCTCCCCGGCCACCAACGTCCGTCTTGTATCGATATCCGACCTAGCTTCCATTACTACTAATGATATTGATATTAGTCTCAACACATGAACCAAAATACTTTATATATGGTGTTTATAAAGTATTAATGTGGCCATTGAAAATATTGTGAAAAACACAAGCAAGATGTGTGATTTTTAGTCGAAAGTTTTGTTAATTGAGATATTAAAAAATGCTTTGATATTTAAAAGATTTAAATATCTTTAAAACCAAATTAAAACAAGTCTCAATTATAATATTTAATGAGAATATTCCCCATATATACTCTCGAAAAAATAGAAAAATAAAATAATGGAAGTACTTAATTAAAAAGATATAATGTATTGAATGACCAATAGGAAGAGACCTTCCTCTATATAACCTTTTTTTTATTTTTGGTAATTCATAAGAGTTCAAAAGGATGTCATCCAAAGCACCAAACATAGACCAACAGTGAAAAGGAAAGTTGTCAAGAAAAGGCATTGTGTAACTAAAAAAGAATGAGAGGGACGGGAGAAAAATAAAAAGGAAGAGAAACTTTGGATTGTGACCTTTGTCCCCCAATATTCCAAAGAGGTCTAAATCAAATCAAACCCCATCTTATAATGGAGGGTCCCTTTCTGCACTATCTGCTTAATTTACCTTCTGAAAACCATAGCATTCATAATATAGCCCTCAAAAACCTCCCTAAATCCCTCAATATTTCTTTCTTATCAATTAGCTAGAAGGCCCAAGTAATCTTCATAAAAAGTAATGCTTATATATGGGATTAGATATAACTGGAATCAACTTTCTCAACTTTTGACTTATTGGTTAACAAGTTGTGAACGAAGAAACAGGTCTTCAAATTTGATTAGGGCTCGTTTAGATAGTGAGAGATGAGATGAGAAACGGGTCTTCAAAATTTAAAAAAGTTGTAATGATGAGATGAAACCATCTCTATATCCAAATAGAGCCTAAATTTACCTAACCCAAAACTCTGATTAGGTACAAGTTTGCATGTATCATTAGTAAATTGTGGTAGGAAAAAACCAATTTGCGAGTCTGCTTATTGACACAACAATTATATATATACCACATAATTGATGTAGAAACTTACCAAATACAGTAAGTACTAGTGCTGTGTATGTTTACATGTCAATTTGTAAATAGCAAAACTCAGTAAAGAAACAAAATGGTCAAAGAAAAGAAAGCTTGAAACCTTCAGCTAGCATTCATGCATTCAAGTAGAGCATTAGACAATTATAACATGAGGGCATCATTACATCCACTCACTAATTTCCTTTCCTCCTTCCCTTTTTCTTTTCCTTTTTCTTCTTTCTTTTCTGTTGCTTTTTCTGAAAGGCTAAATTCTAGGAAGGGAACAGAAGGAAATTCTGGTTTATAATTAACTAAAGCAACATTTTTTTTAATATATATATATATATATATATATAAATTGACTACAAACATGATTTTACAATTTTACTACCAAGACATGAATTCAAAAGAAACGATTCATCATTCTCCGATCCTATTCCTCATTATGCTTTTGATTTTGATCATCATCTGTCAGGCTTTTCATTCAACTACATTGGCCTGCTTGAGCTTTCATGGATGCATGCCCTGTTCTCTTATGATTTCCACCGATTCATAGCCCCAACAAAATATAGTAGACAAGGGTTATGGGCAATGCTATTAGCATCCCAAATATAACACTGCAAAAAAAAAAAAAAAGGGACAAATCCCTCAGCACATGACACACAAAAAGAATGTAGGAGAAAAATCTAAGGATTTTAAAGTGTCAGGAAAATATATACTCACGCTGTGCTGAGAATGTCAGGATGTACATTGTACTCCTTGGCAAAGACAAAGGGGACAATTCCTTGTGGGAGAGCTGCCTGTGATTTGTTTGGCAATCCAGGGAACATGATCAGGGGCAAAAAAACATGTTAATAATGGTACAGATATTTGTTGTTCATTAACACCTTCCCTCTCCCAAACAAGTTGTTAATAATGGTTGGACAATGTACTAAGCTCACTGCTTTATTTCCATTGCTCTTTCCAGCACATGTTATGGATTTTCCAGGAAAGTCTTAGAAAATAAAAACTCTGAAGACTCAAACGTGGTTCTGTGATTATAATATCATATACAAAACTTTTACTGGAAAAAACATCAAGAATCTTATCAAGATCAATATATATATATATATAATACTTTTTCAATGGGGAGTTTTTCGAGCTTATGTAGTTAAGAAGGATTGGTTTTTGTCAGTCAGAGGCAGAAGAGAGAGAGGGAGAGAGAGGTGACCTGGACAATGGCAACGTGTAAGAGAACGCCCTTAAGGCCAACAGCAATGGAAGCTGCTGCCATGACAGCTGGACCTGCAAGGAATCTAATAGTCATAGCAAAAGCTGCAATGGAATTCCCACATGCTATGATCCTCGGTTGCAAAGCCATGAACAGACCTGTCATTCACATCCAAAAGAAAAAAGAAAACATCAGCATGCCCATCACCAACCTTCCTTCATCAGTGATCACATCCCCTCCAATGTCTGTCATCATCATCATCACCAACACTCCTACTCATCGCCACACATGATATCGATCCCAACATAGACACGGCAAAAAGTGAAAGACAACGTATAGTCCAAATCCATAAAGGAACCAAGACATTATCATAACCACACTGTCGTTTTTCTTTATTTTGCTTTTGTTTACTGGTTTTTGCTTGCTTTCTGAATACTTCTAATAATGAAATACGAGACACTGACTTGCCAAAAAAAAAAATGAGAGAATGGGGAAATATTTTATAGCAAATCTGTAATACAAGGCGGGTGTCGGTACTGACCAAGACTGAACATAGCCATGCCAAGCCCTGCATCTGACAGAATGGAAATGGACTTTGCTACGATGGCAGGCATTTCAATATTCCACCTGCAAGGAAATATGCAAAACGATCAAAATATATATAGATATATAAGCATAAATATAAATAGAATTCATAAACTGGAAACTTAAAAATACTTGAGATTTTCGTGGTTTGGACTGAGAAGAAACGACAGATACCTGAATGAGACTAGAGACCAAGTAAGGCCTATTAAACTGGAGTATGTGTTGGGGTTTCTGATCAGCTTTCTCCAAACCATGATGAGAATAAGCCTAGTCATGACACTTGCTGGAGGCATGGTTTTGGGTTTTCCATCTCCCACTTTCTCAGCTTCAAGATTGTTCATTTCTCCTTCCAAACCTCTGTTCCCAAAGCTGAACTCGTCTCTCTCTAAGTAGTCCTGAGTCTCTCTATGACCCTCCACTGATAATCCAAATGCAAAACAAAAGGATCAACGATTAAAACCTCATTTAACAGATGCTGGAAAGTAAAAAGAAACAAGAACGAAATGAATCTTCAAATGCTTTTCTTTAAGAAACAGAAGTGAATATTAAGAAACTACCTTTTCCTGGAGAAGCGCCCATTCTCACTTCTTTCTGATCATGAGCAACATATTCATGCCCTCCAAAGACATCTGAAACAGGAGAAGCACTAGAGCTCCAAACAAACATATGGAGATCCCTAGCACCATCCTCGCTCTTCTGTTGAGCTTGGCCATTTGGCTTCTTTGCATTTGCATTAGCACCAACATTTTTTGATCCCGTTGGTGAGAACATGCCCGGGTTTGGTGCGGGGTAATGCCCTGCCCCACCAGTGCCAGCATGGTAATGGAACCTCGGCTTGCCACTGACGCCACCATCTTCCTCGTAATTCGAAGGCCTTGGTGTTGGCCCTCGTGACGCTGAGAGGCCATAAACATCAGAGGCACCAAAGTTTGAGTTCCTCCCACCAGCCATCATGGAGTAGAAATCTGTGTGATTGAAACTAGAACCTCTTGGAGTGGGGTTTCTTGAGGATTGCAAGGAGTATATCTCTGCATTGGTTAGATTGGAGGGTCTGGGAGTTGTGGATGACAAACCTTGTGACCTTCTTGAGAAGATATCTGATCTTGAAGCATTAGATTTTCTTACAGTGACATGAAGCTTTCCATCTTCTTTGATTTCAGCTTCAGTTTCTAGAGGCTGCCTTCCATCAAGTGACATGATGTCAGAGTCAACATGGATTGAGACAATGGAGCCCGCAGTGTCTGGGAACTGCTCAGAGATGAGCAATCTGGCGCCTCTGAATTCAAATAAGAAGAGCATCAAAGTGTACCAAATGATGCACTGAAGGACCACAATTTGGACCATCAAACTTCCAGAAAAGTCACCATACATTCCTTTGAGCAAAGGGATGCCCATGACCAAAGTGTTTGGTAGAGTTGAGACTGAGAACAGAGTAATTGCCCATTCCAAGCAGCCCCTTTTGCTCACCTTAGTCCAAACCGCAAGAGCAGCTAAAACGATGAGCTTTTGGAGGGTATCAGCAGCAATAAACCTCAAGTTCATGGTGTACGGATCGTTGGTGGAGATGAAGTGGAACGAGAGGAGAGGGACTGCAAAGAGAGCCACAAACCGGTTGATACCTGAACACTGGTCTGGGGTGAAGATCTTCCACCATTTCACTGAGCCGTAGGCTAAGATCATGGCCACGTAAAGTGGCACCATTGCAGTCATAACATGGTAGAAATCTAATAGCGAGATCATATTTGCTAATTCCTTGTATTACCCAATTCAACAAAAAGTCTCCAACACCTGAGGAAGAAGGTGAAGTTCAAAAAGATCGGATGAAAGTTGAGGAAGGAGGAGGAAGAGGAAGAAGGAGATTTTGGTGGTGGATGTGATGATAAAAAGAGTTGGGGAAATGAACGAGCATGTGTTTTGGTTTTCTTTCTGGGGTAGTGGGTAATAAGCAGAATACAGCAAATAGTTTTTCAGCTTTGAGAGTTGCGAACAAGCTTGCACTTGCAGTCCCCAAAGCACTCATACACAGTTTCTTGCTTTCTTTATTTTGCTTTGTTTTGTTTCCCTTTTGTATTGAGTTATGTTTGGATTTGGGTTTTTGGGGAGAGAGAGAAAGATAGAGAGAGAGAGAGAGAGGGGGGTGGTATTTGATAACTTGGATTTTGGTGTGTGGCTCTATCTTCTATGGGACTACTGGTTGCATAAAGTAGAGAAAAGTCATTTTGGTTGGGTGTCCCTAAGCACCTGTTTGTAGAGCTTTTTTAAGGCTTTGTAAAGAGCCCTACCCTCTTTCTTCTTGGATTCGCTTTCATGCTCATGGGCTGTAGATGAGCTATGGCCATATGTTTGTGTTCTATTCCTTCTATCTGTCAAAGTTTTCTAGCAATTTTGCAAAAAAAAACCCCAATTTTCAAGTGATCCTTTTGAAGTTGGGTGTTTCATAGGTGAACTTATCATCATTATGGGGAGCAGTGATGGATGGGGAGAGTGATACCTTCACGTGGACCCTAAATTGTCCATTCCTAACCGTATCCTAATACTTGGCAATTGCAAAGCCTCCAACTCAATGCGTTAAAATCCAGGCATTGACTCGACGGTTTAATTAGGCTGCTGCTGCTGCTGCTGCTGCTGCATAGCGCCACACCTTTCCTATTCGTGTCAAGCTATAGCCTATAACTTAACTCAACTGGGATCCTCTTCATTTGGCAACCTTCTTTTGATTGTACCTGAAATAGTTATCTTTTGATCAGTATCATTAATTGAGTTAGGATTTGTTTGTGGTTACATCAGAGATCTGAGATCTGAGATCTTCGATCTGATCTTGTGTTACATGTGTATCAAAAGTACAAGGGGAGTTTATGGAAGTAAAGAAATCTCTCTCCCATTTCCAAAGGACTCCAAAATTACAGATAGGAGGTGTTGAATGGAGGTTTTGTAAATCATATGCAAAACTTAGGACTCGTTTGTTTTCACAATTCCTCTCAACTCATTTTATTTAATCTCATTTAATCATTACAACTTTCTTAAATTCTCACAAAAAAAAAAAAAAAACAATTCAACAAATTCTAAAATAAAAATAATATTAAAAAAATATATTCTAATAATATTTTATTCAACTTTTAACTTTAATTTCAACTCATTTCAACTACGAAAACAAACGAGACTAATTAACATACTTGTCAAAATAATTAAAGATGTGAATCCAACGACATGAAAAATTTTGGTGACGAACTGAAAACCCTTTAAAAAAAGGTAACAAAGGTAAAATAATTTGATAACAAGTTTTTAACACTATAAAACCCTTGATATGTAATGGACCCATGTTTGATATAGACAAATCTTTTGGTCTTCGATCGCAAGAGCACCAAGATTTTTGAACAATTATTTTGTGTGAGCTTCTACTTTCTGGGATTCCAATAGTAAGATGGTTCGTAATGTCTGTGATACGGTAAAATGAAACACTCTAAAAACATGAAAGTTGAAATCCCCATCATGAAAGTTTTTGTTGTTGGTACATCAAGATCATCCCACTACATGGCTTCCAAGCATATCTACTTCGTTTGCTTATGCAGATTAAATGAAATGAGATAAGATATTTTGAATAGTAGTGAGATTTTTGAGTTAAGATAGATAAAATTATTTGTAAAAAAAGTGTATTTAGATAGTGAGATGAGATGATATATTTTGTAAAGATGAGTATATTTAGAAAGTGAGATGAGATGAGATGGTTTTAACTTTTTGAAAATTTAATAAAGTGATGGGTCCTACCAATTATTAAAAAGTATTTTTAATTATTAGGTGGAAAATATTATGAATATATTAAAAATAAGTAATATTTATTATTAATTTAAAAACCCATAAATATTTGGACTCACAAAATATATTTCTTTGTAGTTGGCCTTGATTATTTCAATGTTCCCAAATATGAAAGCATTTCTTTGTTAAATGAAAATATTCTAACCAATTTCTTATACTATATTTTATAAAATTCAAAATATGTTTTTCTAATTATGTATTACAATAAAATAAAAAATTCTAATAGATAATTATATATATATTAAAAAAGTGATAGTTAGTGTTACTGTAGTGTACTGTAGAGGCAGGTGAAACTTTATAGCGATACTGTAGTGTTACTGTAGAGTACTGTAGCGATGGTTGAAAAATTAGAGATGAGACAAAACTTTATATTCTACAGTTTGGATAGACAGATGAAACATGCCGTACAACTTAAATGAGATAGGGCATCCAAACTAGGCCTAAGTTTTCAAGGCCAGAGTTCATAGATGTTCCTATGGTATTCATTGTTGAGGCTTTCTCTTACACTTATAAACTGACCACTAGCTCATTTAACGACCGATATGAGACAATCACAACAACAATCTCTCCCTCACACATTGGGTCTTGGGTCAAAGCAATGACAACTCGTTTCTTCCACGGACTGTTGGGCTTAAGGTTGTTGGTAAACATGGGCTCTGATACTAGTGTTAAGTGGTCTTGGACCTTTCTCAACTCCAAAAGTTAGTTCAAGAGGTGAAGTTTTTCCTCATACTTACAAACTGACTACCAACTCCTTCCACAACATATGTGGGACAACCCCAATAGAAAACATATTATAAGATCTTACTCGAGCGTAGCGAGAACAGTGTGAACTCTCAAGTAAGAATACTCACTGAACCTGAGGCTCAATATACGGACCAACTTCATCCTGCTACAAAAGACACAGGAAATTGTGCGTGGAATCAGATCAAAATATATTTTACAATTTAATCTCAAACAGATAGTATTTATGAAAATACTGATACTGTTATAACTATATTTTATAAAAATATATTCCATTTAAAACAGAGTTGCAAAAATATTTTAAAAAATTAAAATCCATCAGCACGACGATGATATGAGAATGATGAGATTGTCATATTCAACGGTTTAATTACAACCTGCCGCCACATCTCGAGTGATGAATACGTATGTCAATGCCATGCACATAAATATGTAGACTATGTAAGATATGTAGAAGACAGGGAACACAAAAAAAAATTTATTTATTTCTCAATATTGATTCTCTATATATAGTTATAAATTATTTTCATACTAGCTACCTTAAGTATCGAAGGAACGCATACCATATAAACTTGATGCATGTCTTCCAATATTTGGTCTCATGTTCCCCCACTAGATTTAAACATTCATTCACTCATTCATATATATGATAATTTATATATATTATTGCATTCTATTAGAGAGATATATAGATAAAGTGCAAAGAATAATCGTAATGAAATGATTTAATGGAAGATGACTTGTACCGTTTTAAAGTTTGTAAATTTATGACTTGTAAACTCATTTTAAAAAAAAAAAAAGTAGATAAATTGGGAACCAGTATGAAAAAATCTCTTTTGGACCAATTTGAAAAAATCTCTTTTTTAATGGTATGTGCACTTTTTTCAGTGAGTGTATAGAATTTTCACACCCTAACACTAGGCCCCGTTTGGATATAGAAACGGTTTCATCTTATATCATTATTACAACTTTCTCAAATTCTTACATAAAATATAAGAAACAATTCAACTTTTTCAAATTTTAAAAAATTAATAATTTTAAAAAATAATATTCTAACAATATTTTATTCAATTTCCATCTAAAATCATCTCATCTCATTATGTAAACGGGATCCATGTCTAGCATTACTCAATGATAATAGCGAGGTGATATATAATACTTACTATACTACAATATATGAAGATGATGATGATGATAAGTTTGTTAATTAGGGATTACATTGCATATTTGATTCGTAAATATAATTAAAAGAAAAATGCCTATCCATCACAAACACTTGCCGCGAATAAGTGTGTTATTTTTTTATAGTTATATACTAATCATGTCCTGGATTTATATAATTTTTAGGTAAATGACTTATGATTTGATATATCAAGTTCATTCAAAACAAAAATTAAAAATTGTTCAATAATTATATATAATAGGTGAAATGTCTCATAAAAGTTTATTTCGAAATCTAATTAGTAAAGAGAAAGAAGCAAAATAATGGGGAAAAGAAGAATGCAAAAGGATATATATTAATATATCCACTTGGAGATCAGTGCAAATGAGCCTAAAATTAATATAGGTTTGGAATTAAAGATTTAAAAAAAATGGAAATGAATGCATCTATCCTCCTCGATCTCAACACTCACAAGAACGACAAAATTATTTGCAAATATTAGCACGCTAAGATATGATTGGCTTGAGAGAAAATAAATTAAGGTTTTGGAGAGAAGATGGATAGATAATCCACCCTAGAAGTGCTAAAAACACATGAGAAACAAGCATGCGTTGAAGTTAATGATGGAGGGTTTGGGGTGGCAAAGAAAGAATAAAAGCAAAATCATGTATATATGGGACAGGGATTGGCGTGTCAGTCAGTTCAAATTC
Source organism: Juglans regia (assembly GCF_001411555.2). NCBI lineage: Eukaryota > Viridiplantae > Streptophyta > Magnoliopsida > Fagales > Juglandaceae > Juglans > Juglans regia. The sequence goes on from NC_049915.1 coordinate 16,724,073, forward strand.
GAAACACCAAACACCATGCTTAACTGCACGCACTGCAATAGGGTTTATGTTTTCTATGAGTATTTAAAGGCAATGCGTGCACTTGATTTGTTTAATTAATTATTTGTTTGTCTTTTTGCTTTGCATTTGTCGTTAACATCTTTTTAGGATTTTTTTAAAGAGAAATATTTTTGCTACAAAATATTTTATAAAAGTAAACTCACAAACTGACGTGAATTAATGCGGTATGTCAGATTGTAAAATTATTTTTATTGTAAAATAGATCTAACGAATATCATAAAACCACATCAGTTTATGAATTTACTTTTATGTAACCTTTTTGTATCTGTAATAGTTTTCTTTCTTAAATAAAAAGAGCAATTTTTTTTTTCTCGAAATTTAAGATAGAATATAAGTGATTAGAATCTATTTTTTTTCATCAACTTCAAATTTTTTAGCAAGCAAGCGGTAATTTCGCGTGGTATCAAATCAGAAATATTAAGTTCAAATTCTGATTCTACACTTTATTTTAATTTATATATTCTTTAATATATAAAAATTATTAAAGCCTACATCTTTCATACTATTATATTAAACTTTTAGAACAAGTGACAATTTCATATATGGTATTTTAATCATTTATATTTTGTCTAAACAATAGGTAAATCTTTTATATTTTAAGTAGTTTTTATTTAAATAATTGAAAGTCATTTAAAATGTTGTATAAAAGAAATGTGTTACATTAATCGATGTATTTAAAGATGATAAAGTACTAGAGGAAGAAGAATAAATGGAATAGCACTGACCTCTCCACCATTTCTTTTTGCGAGGTCATATTGAGAGACACAACCATACTTTTCATTCTTTAGTTGACTAAACTTATTTAAATAGTGAATTGAGATGAGATAAAAGTTAAATAAAATATTATTAAAAAATTATTTTTTATATTATTTTTATTTTAAGATTTAAAAAAGTTAAATTTTTATTATATTTTATTTAAAAATTTAAAAAAATTATAATAATTAGACGAGTTAAATGTTCTACTAAGATATTTGACTATTCATCTAATACGTAAGTTGTAACCATCTTAATCCGAAACCAGAGATCGTGATTCATCCATTTCTTGATAAATGAGCCAAGAAAATATTTTCTTGAGAGTTATAATAGGCCGGATAGTCATATATATAAACTTTTCATATAATAGGACCATAAAATTTATGGTGACTTCTTTGCAAATTGCATCTCCCTATTTTTGCATAATTATAATGCATAATTATAAGAAAAATAAACAGTTATGGACAATTATGAGATAATATCAACGGTCATGGATAATTATCCGCTCAAATGACTCTCTTGAGACGGCATCACCACATATTGCCACATGATTTATTTAATAAAAAAACATACAAACATAAAAGAGATAGAGGTAACATAGATTTTCAGTCTTATCTTTTATATTTTCAAACGTCCTTTTATTTTAAATATATGTTTTTTTTATAATAATCCACGTGGAACCACATGCTACATCAAGAGGATTATCTTGAGTGGTAAGTTTCATATGGCCCAATAGCAGTAATTCTATTCTTAATAATTTATCATACTATTGTTTTTTTTAAGTGAGGAACAATTACAAAAACAAAACAACAAAAAACAAAATGACCAATAATTGACAACCAAGAAAGACTGGGATCATTCCTTTCATTTCAGTTTTTTGTTCGACCGGAATCAATTAGTTCTTTTTCTGGGTTGCAAAATGTGAAAAATTAAAACATTACACATTATAAAATGATCATTTTTATGGAGCTAATTTAATAGACAAAAGAGCAAAAAGATAAAACTAATTTAATTAATGGATTGCCTCTTTTTATGTGAAAATTATAAGCCAAACCCATTTTCAAGGGATGAAAAGCAATTTATTAAAATAAAAATATAAAATTTACAAATTAAAAGTCTATAAAATGTACAAATTAAATGTTAGAAATGATTTTATCTACCATTAAGGTGGTAGTCCAGTTGGTATGAACTAGCATTTCATGACTTTGAGGTCAGGAGTTCGAGTCAGTACGTAAATTGAAACCACTTATGGTAGTAAAGCTTGACTTTTGGGTCAAGGGATGGATTTTAGACCAGCTTGATACTTTGTTGGTGCTGTGGTAATAGACTCATCGTTGGGACAGTAGCTATGACTCAAACTAGACATTCTGCAGCAAGGAGGGGCTCCTATGGTTACGCACAGGAAGGATTACTACGCTGGTCATCTCCGCTACCTTTTTTACTTATAAAAAAAAATGTTATCTGCATTGGTATTGTTGTTTTTTTTTTTTTTTTTTTTTGGAGTCTTCGGTTTATGAACGAAATTCTACTTTGTTGGAGAACGGGGCATTGAATTTGTGTGGAAAGCACATTAATTTAGTTGTTCAAAAGAGGCAACATGCATTGACCTAATTGCTTGGGGACTCGAAGAGAATTATCTACATAAATATATGCGTTTAATTGCATAGAAATTAATCAATATCTAATATCACACGCATGTGTTTTATTGAGCAATGCGATTGGCTCTCAAATCAAGGACATCTATTCTTTATAATTATTACTTTTGTAAAATGTCTCTATTTTTTAAAATTATTTTATAAAAATATCTCTCATTTAAAATATAATTTTATAAAAAAAATTGTAAAATTCTGTTGTGTTTATCATTTTCATGGCAATGAGTCCCAAGAACAAAATTGGATAATTGAAAAGTCACGAATTCAAAAAACCATTTTACTACAAAATTCTATAAATTATGGGATTTTGCTACTCACAAACATGTGAGATTCTTTATATTTTGGCTAAAAACTAAAATATAAATATTATTTTATGTTAATTGATGTAAAAGACTTTCACATCGATATTTTGTTGGCATAAATATAATTTTTCTTTTCAAAATCATGAGTTTTGAAATAGGATAAAGTAGTAATACGTGAAATATTCAGGTTATGTGATCATATAATATTGCAATGGAACAAGCCAAAGCATACCAACATCCATATTGGTTCTTTCCAAATCTTTTTAGAGTATTAATGTCAAAGAAAGAGAAATATTTTAGTCACAAATGAATTATATAAAAATAAACTAACAAACTGATGTAGCGATTGTAAAATTATTTTTATTATAAAATAGATCTAACAGATCACATAAAAGTATATCAGTATATGAGTTTATTTTTATTTTTGTCTGATATAAAATGGATGGCCTAGAAGAAAAAGTTTATGGTGACAAATGACAATAGAGCTATGCATGGGCCCATATCAAGAGATGGACTGGATGAAGAAACTAGGAATGGGTTCCACATTGAAACATTGTTTACCCTACCATTGCAAGTGGATTGAATGTTGAGTGGATTGAAATAATAATAATAATAATTTTCGTTACTCCAATTCTCTTAATCATACATGCATGAAAGAGACTTTGGAGGCAAGGAAAGAAAAATAAAAAGAGAAATGGAATCCATTGATGTTAACTAGTGAACCAAAAAGGTTGTTCAATTCTTAGGGGTCAAGGGGACTATCACTTGCCGATCGTCTTCCGACCTAATGGTACTTGTCTCCTCTCTCTACTAATGTCCAAGGATTGCCATACACCTAAGTCCTTAATTTTGTTTTTCAAAAATACTTGAGATTTTTAAAACCTTATATTCTGTTAAGATTTTTTTAGCAAAGTGGTATTGATTTTGAAAATATGATTGTTATAGCTACAAAGAGATTATAGAAAAATAATTTTACAAATTGACGTAGTTTCATGTAATCAGTTAGATCTACTATATAATAAACGTAACTTTACAATCTAACAAACCATACAAAGTCACGTCAGTTTGTGGAATTACTTTTATATAATTCATTTATGGCTAAAGTATTTTTCTTTTAAAAACCAGATATTGCCCTAAAGGAAAGTTTTTTTCTTTTCTTCTTTTTTTTTTTTGGTAGGCTAAAGGAAAGTAATTTGTGCAAGCCCAACCCTTTAATAAAAAGTGAGGCCCATCTAAAAAAAAATTAATAATAGGCCCTATTTATTTAAAGAAATTGAATGTCCTAAACTTATATGTAGCAGTACTATGCATCAAAGATACTAGTGGACTTTCCGAGTGAGGTTTACAAGGTTCATCTAGTTTGAAATCTAAAAGGGCTCGAAAACTTTTTCCATTAGAAGCTCTCCGCCCAAGTATTATAGGCCTAAAAGCCCAGAACCATTACGCATAACTGTACAAGGAGCTGGCTCAACCCACTAGAGCCCAAATTCTTTGTACATTACACAATAATGAACAAAGACCTTCTGCTGTTGTGGAAGTTCGAAACTCTTAAAAAGTGCAGTTTGGATAGTGAGATGATATTAGATGATTTTAGATAAAAATTGAATAAAATATTATTTTTTAATATTATTATTATTTTAGAATTTGAAAATATGAATTTATTTATTATATTTCGTATGAAAATTTAGAAAAATTATATAGATGAGATGAAACATTTTTACTATCAACGCACGCTCATGAACACATTTGAAAAATTGAAGGAGTGCATGAATATACTATAATTACGTCAGTTTCTTATTTACATTTTGGAAGCCAAGCATTTCTAAGAAATTATAAATGTAGTGAAATAGTTTAAAGTTTTTTTTAGAAACAGAGGATCAACTTCAATGACAAAAGTAAAAGGAAACGCTTACTTGCAACTCGTGCTTATCAACCACACTTCAGTTGAAAAAACAAAGAAATTGAACATGTTTCTTCATGAGCTTTATCTCATTTTTTACTGAAAATTTGTAAATACTATATCGAAATACCTGCTAAGTGGGCAGATGATGATTGTGCAACATACAAAATATTAATTTGGGTAACAGTAAGACCAATACAAGGTCACTTCATTACACTTCTATGAACTGTGAAGCTCACCCGACGCAGGGTTGTAGAAGCTTTAAGGCCAGCCCATAAACTTTGCATTAAGGAGCAGTCACATACTTTCTAAACCCTTTGAACCAGGAAGATCAATCCATTGCAATTGGATTTCCACTTCCCCACATTCCACATTTCTCAATCTGAGGCAGAGATCTTGGACTACCTTGCCCTCGTTCCACACTATGCAGCTCTCTTCAGCGAGAGAGTTTTGCCTGCATGGCTGTACTCTTGAGATTATGGTGCCACTTGGGAGGCCTTGCAAATTCATCCTCAAGGCATCTATGTATGCTTTGATGTCAAACTCAGCATCTCCCATTTTGTCATCTTTGCTGAATGTGTCATGGTCATAAACAGTCTGCAATCACAAGAAACAATGACCGCCAACATTCGAATAGGAGGAAAACGTAAGAAACAACATCGAAAAAGGAGGAAGCTGGGGAGGGGGGAGAGAGATAGAAGCACAAAAAATGAACATTCATCAAGTGGCTTTGCCATATTTTTCAACATCTAGGACATAAAGGACATTGGCTCCCGGTCTATGTTACTCTACAAAAGTCATTTCGACCTAAAAGGTAGATTTTATTACATCAGATTTTGGGCTAGCGAACCAGTTGACTTGAGAAAGCATTCTATATGGGAGACTGGAGCCACTAGACATATGAATTAATTACTAGTTGTTTATCATAAAATATGTCTTATAACCAAGTTAGAGTCCCGCATTCTTCAAGGAACTAACAGACAGCAGTCAAGTTAGCTTAGATATATACATGTACAGGTCCCAGGACAAGTTGAGCTCCAGAATGTTGCTCCACTGTCAACCAAAATTCTAAAAGCACCATAAGAGGAGAATTAAAAGGTAAAGTCACCATACACTTCATCGTGTATGCAATTATCCAGAGCACAATACATCCTGAAGCTTAAAATTTTCCAAACATATTTTTCAGATAGCATCTAGATAACTGTAAGGACTAGTCTATCTCAAGATAATTTTCAGATAGAATACGGAAAAAGATAAAAAAAGAAGGTTGTTGTTTTTACACATGATATTGATATTATGAAAATGCCTGTCGTTTAATTTAGATTTCATATACATTACATGTGGCAGTGAACAAAACACTTACCAGCTTTACTGGAAGATTAGGGTCAGTAACAGAAAGAGTTAGATCTTCATTCCACTCAGGATTAACGTCCTTCTTAATAACACGTGTCTTCAGTTTCTGCATCAAATGTCCACACTTATATTCAATTAGAAGAAATGAACAGAAAATAGTTGAAAATGACTGACTACATAGAAGTTTATGAAACCATTTAAACAAACAACCGTGTTGCTAATTGCTGACCACATATTACTCAACTAACCCATAAATGTATGGAACAAAAAATTGTATTTAAAAATAATAATAAATCTAGAATTTCAAGCCACAGATAGATTCTATGCACTCAGATTCATTACCAGTATCGTACTCATTTCAGAAAGCAATCAGAGCAGCTATGTGGCAAAAAAATTAAACGGACAAGCAGGAAATGGTTCTAGTAGACATCACTTTTTGTTGTGAAAACAGCATAGAAGTTCAATCATTCACATTGGTCCGATGAAATCGGGATCTTAAGATCAAGTTTGATCCGAAATGCCAAAGCAAAAATCAAGAAACTTACTATATTCCCTAAACTTTTAAAAACTAAATGGAGATTGTTAAGATGTCTTGGTTAAGAAATTAATAAAAGAACTGCTCTTGTTTTTTAAAGCATTGAAAAGGAGAGAGAGAGAGAGAGAGAGGGGTAAAATGTCAAAACTATGAGGGCCCAGCAATAGAGAACGATGAGTGCTATCACTACCAAGATCATCTATCTCGGACTGCCAAATCTGTGACCACCTTACTGCCATTTCCATGCCAAAACATGCAACAAGCACATTTTGCACCCTCGTGTGAAGAGAAGGACCAGCAAGGACAAAGGGATACAAAAGTGGACAAGATATCTATGAATTTCGGCTGTTGCAAAGGTTTTGCACGTTTACGACCATTGAAAAAAATAAAGCCTTCTTGACTCTTGAGTTAAGATTAAAGAGCCTTTCTCCTGCCTTTTTCCTTTATTTATTAACCAAAAAATAAAAAGTTAAGATATCATTAAAAAATAAAAATTGAATAATTACGTTACATCCTTCTCATGAGATTCCAATTGCTGCATGCATGGTCTAGCTAGCTCAAACGTTTTCTTCTTAATTCTGGGTGCGAAATTTATCGATCTTGTAACAATTAATGTGCAGAAAACGAAAAGTAAGAACAATAATAGCTATTACATAGTTTTCCTTAGGTATTTTCCTCCCGCACGATAAAGTGCCCAGATTCTAAACAACAAAACTAGAAAAGAAAAGAAGACAATCGAAAGAGGAAGAAAAAAGAAGAAAGTAACAACGGAAAGAACCTGTTTGGCCATCTTGACGACAACGTATGGATCGCTGCTACAGACGTCGCGGACGGCGAGATTGACGCCACGCTTGACCCGGATTCTGAGGAGTCCGAGCAAACTCTCCATTAGGGACGACGATGTTGTCGTTGATGAATGATCCTTCATCTGCTGCTATATATCTCCCTCTCCTCCTCCCCCACTGACTTAGACCAATCAGTACTCCAATTCAAATGGCCTTATAATCTTTAACGCCCACAAAGAAGAATTCTGATTTAACTCGAAAAATGATTACTTTTCAATTCTCTTCGTGCGAGAGATTGAGAAGTTGGGTGTTGGGAGGGAGATTGGAGACTCGATAGAGGGAGGTAGGGAGAGAGAGCGAGCTGAGGAGGGTCTGCTTCTCTCCTGTATTAAAGAGAAAGGAAGGTGACCGGGAGATACGGTAGCCGGTTTGATAGCCAGTTGGACCAGCGTTGTTTGCGGACCGCGAATGATGCTGTTTCTGTGAGAACGTAGTCACCACATCTTTTTCCGACCATACTACTTGTTTAATTAATTATTAAATATTTTCAAAATATGAATATATGCTATTTTTATTTAATTAAAACTAATATTTACATTACTAATTTTAATTATACAACTAGAATAAAGATAGCACTTCGTCCCTATTTCGAGACAACATACTCTTTCACCCGTTTTGCATAAAAATTAGAAAAATATTAATATGTCGCCGGAATTTGTATCTTTATTTTGACCATTCATGTATTTTAATTTTTTTATTTAATAATTAAAAAAATTATTTTTAATGTATTATTATATTTTTTTATTTTTAAAAATATTTAAATATATTAAAAAATAAAAAAAGATAAAAAAAAAATTGATTTTGTGCTAACGAGTATGCCCAAAGGTAAAAGCTGGGTGGTACGCTAGCACGATTCTGAAAAATAGCATATCCAAAAGAAAAGACAAGAAGTATGTATTACAATACGTGAAAATATTAACATGAAATGGATCATAAAATGATATATGTATCATAGCTATATATATAGTTCAGAGTCACAAAGATAATTAACATAAATCAAAGATAAACAGATTGAAGAAAATAACTCATTCTTCTTCTTGAATTTGTTATTGTTGTTGTGATTGTTTTTATTTCTAGTATTATTGTGGTTATCAATGGATATGAACTCCTTTATCTCCCAGATCCTACTGGTTGCTACCTTGAGAAAAGATATTGTTATTATTATGGTTGTTGTTGCTGTGATAATAATTTATTAAAATCTATTTTAAATGCCATTTTTTCAAAAGAGAAATTCAAATTGTTATCGTTTTGAAATAAAATACAAATCCCAATTGCATCATGTTTATAGTGGTTTGCTTCTTTCCATTTTTCTAGAGATAAATTATATTTACATTTTTAGAGTGTACAAATCTCGCGCATTATTTTTAAAAAAATATATATAAATTTGAGATCTATGTAAAAAAATAATTTTTTAATGATGGACTTCATTTTTTTTTAAATAAGTCTATAGAACTTGCACACTTTAGAACTGTCTCTAATTTTACTCTTTTTAGATTGCATTTTTGGATACTTTTATAAGCAATCACATTTCTATTATTTCACATTTAAATTTGACATCTCATACATATTTTTGTTGGCACTTTGAACATTAGGTGATAAATAAACATCAACACCAAAGATATCGTGTTCTTCGCGACCCACAAATTGTGAATAACATGTGATTAGGTATGACAAGTCACAAAATATAATAGAACTTGTCCATAAATGAAGGACATAATGTGAAATCTAATCAAAGAGCTCTTATTAATCACATGCATCATTTGAAAAAATAAGTTAAAAAAACTTGCAATTATTGTGTACGAAAGGAAAATGTCAAATGCATTGGTTGTCTGCCGTGAATCTCTAAAATGGACAAGCATATCCTATAATTAAGAAGCAATCGAATAGTAATAAACTATACAAGTCACAAGATAATAAGAAGTCAGCTCTCTCAGTCATTTGTTGTTTTAGGTTTCATTTAGATGTTGGAAGCATCTGAGTGTAGTTCACTTTTAGACTGAGCGCAGTTTAATTTTAAACTTTATGAGACCCACAACTACACTCAGATTATCATATTAACATTCAAACACATCTAAACTCATTTTAGGTGGAGCTCACAAAACTCACTTCATCATCTCAATTAACTACTATTCATAAAGAACTCAGCTCATCTCAACTCAGCTTAACATCTAAATACAGTCTTAGATGTGTTTTTGTGAGTACCATTTTTTGGTTATTTCTTGTGGTAGACAAATTATTGCCCATCTGTTTTCTTTTTCTTCTTTCATATGATACATGTGAGTAGTAAGTACTGATGGTTTATATTTCATGTTAGAACTTGTACATATTTAAAATGAATAGTTTGGAGTTTTTTTTTTTTAAATAAAAATAAAAATGGTGCTGAAGTAAATTTCAATAGTATTATTGTTGCAACAACAACAATGGCAACACCCATGACAATACTCCTTTTATCAACCGTGATATGTCATTTGCGCCCATCTTTTATTTGAAGTTCGAGACGATTCTCAATAATCGAGAACTCCTACTTGAGTTGGGGTTATGCTTATATTAGTGAATGAACATAAATGTATTTTACAACGAGTTATTCGTCTAGATTATTTCTTTATGAAAAATGATATTTTTAGTAAACAATGCGTATTTTTTTAAAAGAAAAAAAAAAGTAAATATAATATTCATATAAAAATTAATATTTTAACAATAAACCTCAGTATTTTTTTAAAAAAATATGCAGCACTTGCACAACTCGTAAATTTATCTAACATTACACATTGTTTATTTGAACATTATTTCTTCAAATTAATTATAAAATAGAAAATGATATGCCTATAATTTTTTTTACAATTATTTTATAACTCATTTCAAATTAATCAATAAAACTATGATAATTTTATTTTACATAAACACCCTTTAGTTTAAATTAAATTATAAAATAGTTTAGTATAATAATAGTTTTATCATTCTCCAAAAAGAATAATAATTGAGTAAAAAAGTTATAAAAACCATGATCGGTGAACAAAGTTGTTATTCAAAGGCCCATTAAATGTCAGGCCCAGCCTGCCATCCCTTCTCAAATTTCCACGTTCCCGCGCTTAGCTCTGGAAGATCGGAAAGAGATCGGCTATGGAAGACGAAGAACGGCAAGAACCGTGGGAAGCACTAGACGTAGACGATTCTGTTCTCTCCTCTTTCTTCAAATCCGCCGATTGCGCCTTCTCTTCCCCCGAAAAACCCATTCTCCAACGCTGTTCCCGCCCCCCTCTCTCCCAAACCCTAGCTTCTCAATCCCAAAAATTCAAGTCCCCGTCTCCGTTAACTTCCTCGCCGCGACTCATTCCGGGCCCTGCTGGAGCGGTTCAGTCAGCAATGCACCGAAGAAACAGGCACAATCAGAGCTTGTTGAACGGGGAAGAGCAGCCTGTCCCTACTCAGGAGTATCTTAGGAGAGTTGTGGAAAATGGCAACCCTGATGAGAACGATGACGACTTCGCTTGCAATCCTTGGCTTTGCGCTCTGGAATTTATCAGCCGTGAAGGTTTTGATTGATGATTTGTGATTCTAATATAGTTGGATTTTATAATATGAATTGCTGCTGTACGAGCTGTTCTGGGCTTTCTTTTTTAGGTGTAGGTACTGCCACCGTGCCTTTGAGGTCGATCAAGAACGGGATTAATGGCGAGAGAATGGCTCAGGTATTGTTAATTGCGAGTTTGCAAATGAGTCTGAATCAGGGGACATGTGTAAAGTATTAACCATTTGGATTTGTTGTTTTGAAGAAAGCACCGGAAAATGAGCGCAACTGATTTTAGCGGCACATGATTTACGAACCAACCCAAAACTTTTGCTAATTTAGATAGTTGCGTGTGTACTTGTTCTGAATGAAGCTTATTTTTGTTGACGATTTGATGCTAATCTTTTCTATACTGCGTATTGCTTTCTCGTTCCCTAGAATTAGCAACCAAGTATAGGCTTCCTGACCGTAGCATCCATCACACGCGTGATTAATTTATTAGAAGTTGATGATAGATGATCTTTGACTTATTACGCTATATTCTAATTTTGTCTCTGCTTGTAATTAGGTTATTGCCATTATCAAATCATGCACCCAAAATGGTCTTGGTGACATGATGGTGACTCTGAAGGTGAAATTAGACTGGAATGTGGCTATAACTCCAATGCTTTGATCTTTTTTGCCTTCAGTTTTTTACTTTCTTTGACTATTTATAATTAGTGGCGTGACCCAAATTTTGATTACAGGATCCAACGGGTACAATTGGTGCCAGCATTCACCACAAAGTTTTTACTGAGGGTGAGTTTGGGAAGGACATATCTGTTGGCGCAGTTTTAGTACTCCAGAAGGTTTGATTTTGATGTTTAGGAGATTTAAAGCATTTTACGCCATGAATGAGTGTTGAATTTGAGGCTATGACGAGTTGTCAACATTGCAGGTTGGTTAAGCGTGTTTAAAATTTTTGTTTATTTTCAGGTTGCTGTTTTCTCCCCTTCACGCTCTACACATTACATGAATGTAACCCTTAGCAACTTGGTCAAGGTACATGTTCTTTCTGGTGTTTATAATGAGCCAAGTTATTATCAAGTTATTATAGATCCTTACAATATGGGGGAAGAAGTCTTTGGACAATATTGGATTATGGTTTGCCCACATCATCTCGTCCTTTTTCTTTCCGGTTTCTCTCACGTAGTAGGGAACATAAGTAATTACCTCTTGCCTATCTATATTTTGAATGTGCTTGGGATATTTCATATCCCCAGTCTATATAGACATGAATGTTTAAAAATGTGGATACAATAATAAGTTGGGATAGTAAGCACTGTTTCTTGGAAATATGGCATTACTGCCTGGTGGTGTATGGTCTATTCTGGATAATAACTATGCCAAATTATAAGAGTTTCCTTTTCTTTTTCTTTTTTTCCCGCATGCGCTGGGGTGGGGGGTTAGAATCTTTGTTTCGTGTGTGACGACTAAGAGATCACAAAAAACCTTGCAGAAACAATAACTTTTAAGTTTCCTTTTTCATCAATAGTATGTTTAGAAAAAAATAAGCAACATCCATCTTCAATCTATCTTACATTGTAATAAATAAAAAAACACTAAGTTTGCTGTTGTACCGTGATACAAAATTTTGTTAAAGTTTACAGGTAATCTCGAAGGATAGTGGACCCCCATTAAAACAAGCATATCCTGCATCAATCAAACATACTGCTCCTGCTCCTGGTAGGTGGTGTAGTTTTTTGTTCCAGCTTCTGGTTTTACGATGTGTTGCCTTCATTACTAGCCATGGGATCCTCTCATTCAAGAAATTTTTAGTTTAACTGTCCATTTACCACTTTTTTTTTTTCCCCATAACAGAAACATGTGAAAAGTCCTGGATGCCTAGGTGGACGTTTTCTCCATCGCAGGAAGTAGCTGAAAGAACCATGAATAGCTTCCGACAAACTTCTGAGTTGAGGGGAAGTACACAGAGTGATAAGGATGCGGAGAAAGGGAATGCAGCACCTCAAAGTGGCTGCCTTGGCAATGGAAAGAGCAGAACCCAAAATGCTTTAAAAGAGAGAGAGTCCTTGTTCATGAGAATGGGTTTTGCCAACGGTATGACTGAAGTGGCTCCAAGAAAAGACACCATTGGTATAGATAAAGAAAATGTGTCGAGTGAGGAGTCCAATCCTTGTAAACAGACTGAAGTAGGCAACGCATCCGGCAACGCCCATGGCATTGGTGAAACAGCTAACTTGATTGATGATCAAGAAAGTAGTGGGACAAATGGAGTTAACAAGAAGAGTCAGCCAGCAGTTTCGAAGACTTCACTTCCACGGTGGACAGATGAACAGCTGGATATGCTAATGGCATTTGACTGAGGTGATGAATCTCAAATATGGTTGCTCAGTTTGGCATAATCGTAATCAGGGAATATGAAATTGATCTCATAAGCGTACATAGATCACGTTCTTGCACAGTTTTCCAGTGATGGTGATAACATGTCTTTAATGATAGACATGAAAAACTTGGAAATTTCCATCTCTTGTGTTCTTTTCAAAGAAAAATCATAGAAATGAAAGAAAGACAGTCAATGTAAATTTGCATTCAGCTTTTATGGCCATGCTAGAGGCGGAGGGCCAGCCGGAGTCTCCAAAGTCCACATGTATAAACTCCAACATTGTTCCAACACTGGCCCTTCTGTCCAAAAACTGAGCGTGCTTAGCCCAAATGTTGTTCCAACACTCCCCACATGCAAATTTAGGTTGCGTTTTGACAGTGAGGTAAATATTATGTTAATAATAAAAAAAAATTATTAAATATTAAATAATAAAAATTAGTAAAAAATATATAAAAAAGTAATGATAAAATAATAAATAATAGTAGCTATCCAAATGGAGCCTTACACTCTCCTTAGGGCAAATTTTGCTGGGTGCAAGAAATACTAAGGGCACTAAGGTGCCGTTTAGATAACAAGTTGAGATGAGACGAGTTAAGATCATTTCTCAATTCACACCGAACAAGTTTGAACAAGGAATGAAAGAGAATTTGAATTGCAGAAAGGAGAGAAAATGCCCAGTGCACTTCTTGCTTATTAATAAAAATGCAAATAAAAAAAAAATGTTCTGTATTTTGTTGGGTGGAGGGAGGACAACAATTGAAAAATTGGCAATTACCATCACGAAGAGTTAATCCCACGAGGAATTAAAACGGGCCTTACAAGTAGTACATCCTGAATGAAAAAACTCTAAAATAACCAAAACTGAACTATACTTCCATTAAGCAACAAAATCATTTCTGGACCTCAAAAACAATGAAAAGGTTCTTGTATTTTCTCTCTTTTTGGAAGGTATAGATTCTCTTCTTGACTCGTAAATAAGACCCCAAAAAAGTCATTGTCAAATAAAAATGTTGCGGGATGTAGCAAATCATCAACCTTCTGAAAGGGTACACAGCTCTGCAGGATGGGAACCAATTCTTTGAGCCTCCAAGAAGTTTGCTTAATCTTGAATAACTATTGAAATAGCTTCCTTAATCTTTCAACGGATTGTGTTGCTCTTTTATTGGTTGGCTCAAGGACAAGCGCATATCTAAAATCTGCAGGGTAAAAACAAGATCAACCAAATGACACGAAAAATTAAACCAAGTCAAACACGAGATGTACACCTAGAAACACTGCCAGGTGAATCAGCTCTGGTTCATTGTTATTCTCCACATGGTTTTTAGCTGTTGTATATAGTAACTTGCAATCTCATTGCAATTAGCTTAAAGAAGCACATTCATTCCTCTGACTCTAGCTTTGAAATACCATGATTCCAAACAAATTTGAATGAAAAACCTTATTCAGATTTTTCTATCCTTTCCCAAAACCTAATCTCAAACAAATTCCCAAAACTCTCAAATATTTCCAAACATTTTTGGTATCCAAACATAGGATCAAAGCTGAGTATGGGAAGCGCAAATTTAATTAAAAAGAATTTACAGGAATGGAGTTCAAGAAATTACCAACTTCCAAAATATGCCCTCAAAAAATGATAAAAGGCTTTTTTAAGGATAAGGTACGCTCGATGGAGGAACTTAGATCTCTCTTCTTCAATACATTATTTCTATGGGCATTAACTGTTGATTTCAACTTTCATGGTTTTCTTGTTTCTATTTCTTCTTCCTAACTATGTGTTTCTCTTGCATACGTCTGGTGTACTTAGATAATGCCTTTTTTCTTTTTATATTAATAAAAAAATTTACTTATAAAAAAAGCATTCTTCAGATGGTAACTAGTGAACAAATGATGGGCATTCTTCTGTCACAACCAATTTAAGAAACACAGATACTTTAATTTTCTACTAAAAGAGGGAGTAGTTTACCTTCAATTGCTTCCTTATAATAGCCTAGCATCTCTCTTGCTGTGGCTCTTCGTAAATAGGCCTTTACATTCTGAAGAAAGTGCAGAAAATAAATGTTGTAGCATATCAAATGACAGAAAGCACTCATATAAAGGAATATCTCTAGTAGATTAAAAAATATCAGTATTCTAAAATGCATCATGGAAGAAATTTTAAAGATGATACAGTTGCTATGAAGGTCTCATTTGTCCAGCTACATAAATATTGAACCTTCCAAAGTATGCACGGTTAAGGAATATCTCTAGGAGCTACAGCTTTCTTTTTTCATACTTTGTTGCTTAGGGCTTCAGTTATTGTAATAGATGGGATTAGTCCTAATGACTTTCATGCTGTTTTTCAGCTTTAGCTTGTAATCAGGTGTTTTTACTCTTGTATACTTCCTGTATACTTGGACTATGCCTAATTACGTGGTTTCAATAAATTTCTTACTTAAAAAAAAAAGAGAAGGTATGCACGCACCAATGTCCTTAAGTTATTTATACTGCCAAACTTCAAATCCAACATAAATTAGGATTTGGCAACATGACACAATGGACAGAACATTGTGGGTCAACTGCGAGCATAACCCTCATAGTCATCTTTCCTGTGGCTGGTGCTGTACTTTATTTTTCAGGTCAGTCACGTACCGGAACATTAGCCTGAAAAACATTATGCCTACTATTTTACACTACATTATGTATACCACAAATTATCACTGATACAAAAACAACCAGAATTTTTATCAAGGGATTCATATTTACCGTTAAGTCATTGAGTGAATTATCAGAGAAAAGTTTTATAGTTTGGATAGCAGAATACTCCACTACTATTCATTATTTTATCATTACTTTTCACTACTATTCAATATTTTATCATTAATTTTTCATTACTTTTTCACTACTATTCATAGAATATCTGAGATCACCTCACTACCCAAACGCAACGTATTGTCAAAAGTAAACTTTTACAGATGAGTCGGTCAAAGACAAACAGCCTAAATCAGCGCTGAACTTAAAAGACCTGACTTAAGTATAAACCTTTCTTGGAGAGCTAGCATCGACAAACTGGGTATTTTTCTATTTACTTGTTAAGACAATGTAAAGCCCTAAACCCTCACACTAAAGATTTTTCCAGAAGAAACATTTTACCTTTTTATCAAGAGTGATAGCTTTAGTACAATCTGCCTCAGCTTGAAGGTAACTGTATGCACAGAAAGGAGTTGGTCAATCACATTTAATAATAATACATTGATCAAGCTCTACTCCCGAGAATATAATTATACCTCCCTAGTTCCAGATATGCTAAAGCCCTATTACTGTAATATGTTGCATTAGTGCCACTGAGTTTGATAGCTTCTGTATAAAAGCCAATAGCCTTCTGCCACTGCATATCCTTGAATGCTTGGTTGCCCTAATTCACAGAACCCAATAACACATACAATTAGGAAAAACATATCCAAGATTCATTAAAAAGAAAAACGGAAAAGGAAAAAAAAAAAGAAAGAAAGAAAATAATTCATTAATGAATTCTTTTTTTTATTTTATTTTATTAGCACCAGGCATCCGGAACAACGTCCCGACTAATCCTGGGGGTGCACAGGCCCTTGGCAAGGAGTCTCCCACAAGTGCACCTCGGGTAATTCAAGGGGAAAATCTCCCAGTTCGATGGCCCCTAGAGATTGTTTGCACCCAAGGGGATTTGAACCTTAGACCTAGTGGGAGCATACCCCCAAGCCCAAGGCCTTTACCACTTGAGCCAACCCCTAGGGGTTAGAAAATAATGAACACTAGACATATATAGCCACCCTAATTAGTTGGGGAATAAAGCTTAGTTGAATGAATCATCCTTTACCTTTTCTTTAGCAATCTCAGCAGACTGCTCCTTGCTCAGAACATTTCTAGATGATTTAGGTTTGGAAGCAGTATCAGCCTGCTCCTGCAGAGATGTATACATGGTATGCACTGTATCTAGTAAAAAGCGGTCACCCCCATGCCTGGCTATCAAGGATACTGAAATAGGACACTTGTTGTGAAATCCTAGTGGTATTGTGACCTGAAAGGAGACATCAACAGGACAGAGATGATATTTGAGCAGCACACACCACTATATAACAGAGAAGTAACAAACAGCAAGCAAATAATTTTCAATATTAAAGGTTCAAGACACAGGAAAATTATGTATATCAAACCTTTTCAGAGAGAGAGAATCACCTGACAGCAGCCTGACATGCTAGCAATACTCAATAAACTACATGCACGGCTCTGGTAGTCCTCTGACAAAATCTCCTTCCCACCAAGTTTTGGAGAAGTATCAGCAATGGTAGGGATTACCAGAATTCCATCATCCTAAAGGAAACATCAAATATCGAAACAAGAATAAATAAAAGTGACTGTAAAGAAAATTATAAAAAAAATACCAATAAAAAGTAACAAGGCAGTAATTTACTCGCACAAAGTTCAAAAAATGCAATACCCATTCTTCCACTTGAATTGGTAAAAACCCAATTGCCCCCAAAAATTTGTATAGAAATAAAAACAAATAGATAAATGAACAAATAACAAAGCTTTATTCTCAAAAAAGAATGACTAAAAGCAATATCAATTGGAAGTTCGTGAATAGATACTAAAAAGTTGATACTCATCTCAGGAATGTACAACTTAAGTGTCCAAATTAGAAACAGACATATTTTATTATTACCTATAAAAAAAAAAAAAAAAATAGAAACAGACACTTCTACTTCTGTAGAGCTATCACCTTCAAAAGGGAGTGCATAGCTGACCGCATTTCATCTCTGATTGATTTGTAGCTTTCAAAAACTGTATCTGGCATCTCAAGTGTTCCAAATATTTGTGATGAGATTGCAGGATCCAAAACAGGCTTTACCGAACTAATCCATTCCGCATGATTACATTTGAACTCGTGTCTGCATCAAAATGGGTAAAGATGAACCACCATTAACACATTCTCCAGGGAACAGTACCAATATAAAGAAAATGAACAGACTGAATCAATAGACACCACATACTACTTAGAGAAGAATGCAGCATCCGAGTAAAAAGATGCCAACATATACAGATATCCTTTGTTGGATTAAATATCAGGACAAAATATTTGACTAGTGAATTTACATCCTCCTCCAAAAAGAAAAAGTGGATCAGAGTACAGATGGGAGTCACCAGAATAGCTGCCATCTCTTTTAGACTAATCACATCAACAAGATTGAAAAAGGCACAGCAACAATTGGCATAAGCAACCACATCATATTCAACTCCTATACGGGACAGCTCAACAAAGGACACTGCCCACTGCCTTTGAAGACCTACAAAGTCATGCAATGGCTAATTGAAAACCCATGCATGATTTGGCTTACAACAGATGATGCTGATGCCATTTGACACTTTGTGTAGGCTTGTGTAGTTTATATTCATACTCTTGTTTTCAGTTCCATTTGTTGGTTAGGCAGATTGTAGTAATCTCGGAATTGCAGGACATGGGCTTCCATAATGGTCCATGAGTCCTTTATGGACATTCTCATGTTATTAGGCTTTTCTTCGAGTGACAATTATTTTTGTTTTTCATTTAATTTTTTAAATAATTGTTCATCTTATCGGGCTCTACCTGCGGTTTAGAGTAGTTGTTAATTCTGGATTTGTATAGATCTATTGAGTCTCAATTCTCTACTGTTAGAAGAATTGAGCTTATAAATATAGACAATTATTCTAGCTTAATGAAGCACCATTTATAAGTAATCTTTCTCACCTTTGTATCAATATAATAACAATTATATGTAATCAAGAAGCAAGCTAACCAGATTCTCATATCCTGACTGATTGAACTTCCCTCTTAGAGAAAGAAGTTCTAACTTCTCTCTAAAACCTTCCTCACTCTGAAACTAGCTTGATGGGGTGGGATTAGCTCCTCCCCCCTCACTTCCGTCCTGCCCTCATTTTCAGTCTGTGTTTTGTTTTGTTACTATCTATGTGTTTTTTTCAGGTCTAATAAAGAAGGAATACTCTTTGGTTGCTCTTTCCTCTCTGTTTTTTCCTTCTAGTCTCTGTTTTTCACCTTCTCCCTTGCGATTCCTTGAGGAATCTCGAGAGCCACTGGAGGTGATAAGCCTCTGTTTTGTTTCGTTTTGAGGATTGCGATCCCTGAGCCGGTGATGAGCCACAATGGAAGAAGCTGGAGGTGGCCAGTGCTTGTGCGAGGGTGGAGGGGACACTCAAAACCCAGGTGGAGGTGGCCGATGGTGGGGGACGGGCGAGAGGAAAAGCTGGGCGATGCTCATGCGGCTAAAGCTCGGCGATGCTCATGTGAGAGGGACGGTGGTGGCAAATGGTGGGAGAAGCTGGGAGAGACTGGAAGACCGATGCTCGTGCGGGAGGTGGGATGCGGTCGCAGAGGCCAATGTTCATGCGGAAGGAGCACGGGTGAAGGAGGAAAGAAAAAAGAGGAAAAAAAAGAGGTGGAGGGCAGCAGCTGAAGTAAGAGATGAAACCCTATGGGCCACCCTCCACTATTTGCAAACAAGCTGGACTACCCCTCTTCTTTTGGAGGATTGGGTAGTTTGGATACCCCTCCTTTTGGATGGGTGGTTGTATACCCCTCCTTTTGGATGGGGTGGTTGGATACCCAACCTCTTTTGGAGGTGGGGGATGGTTTTATCTCTGTTTATTACAGAGAGTAATACTCTCTTATGAGAGTCTCTAGAAGTTAAGAAAATGTCCATTGCAAAGAAATTTGTGTGCAGGGAGGTGTACAACAGATGTGTAGTTTGGCTTGTATTCATATTCAAAGTTTTTCTCTATATTGACTTGTCACAGCTGTAACTTCCTTATGGATGAAATGAAGTCTATTTCCTATAAAAAAAAAAAAAAAAAAAAAGAAAAAAAAGGAAAAAGAAAAAGAAGTAAGCTAACCTGCGAAGAAACTGCATAACATTTGCAAGCAATCTCAAGGAAGAAATTTCCAATTCACCATTTGATTTCTTGCTGTGAAACTCTTTCAAGCTTGGAACTTTAGACTTGAGATAGTCTTCAACATTTTCATGTTTCAATGCTTGTCCTGAAGAAGTTTCATGAGGCAAAATGTACCGAAATTATACCACTGAATGTAGAAAAAAATGACAAAAAAGGACATGAGGCAATAGCAGCAATGATAATGATGACACATCAGCAGTAAGAAGATAGAGAAGTTTTTGCTTAGGGGCACAAAGCAAATTGACATACTTCCAAAAAGCTTCTCGGTGGATTTGATGACCACCTGAGCAACTCTGTCAACACTAATCTTTAAAAGTTGAAAGCAATCATCAGCAATGATAATTTGCCTGGGACTGCGTTGAACTGCATATGGAAGTTGCAGCAGCACATGGCCAACACGGCGTAGAATATTAGGATCCTTGGCAAACCATCCTGCCAAAGTTATTGCATAGGTTAATTAAAATGAAGTTACATGAGTGTATTGATGGCTAACTGCAGAAATATATTTTTCCAGCCAAGCAAAAGGCAGTTAACTACATATGATCGCAAAAAGGAAACCCAGAATAGAACTAAACTACCAAGTATGACAACTACCAAGCCATGGTGACTGCATGCTAAATCACATGTAATGACTAAGTAACTCAAGGCATACCTTCTTATAATCACTATTAAACTGGGATTTCAAAGAGTATAAATGAGAAACCCACGGCCTATCTCAATTACAGAGAAGTTACATGCACTTGAATGAAAATGGCATTCACCTATTAATGGTGCAAAAATTATATGAATAGCTTTTCGTGTCCAAATTCAATTAATGGTCGCTTATTACAGAAGTAGAATTAACTACTCATGGCATTTTATAAGGCTTAAAACAGATGCATGGAATCTTAACTTAAAAAATATTTTTTTTTTATAAGTAGCATTAAAACTTAACTTCAAAAATAATTTTTAGATAATTTAACTTAACTTCAAAGATATAGGGAGTGAAAGGCATAAACTGTGTGTGATACGAATCCATCTCCATTAATCCCAATGTACAATGTCTTGAGCAAACTATGCCTAGATCCTCATACACGAAATCTTTTCCTCGCTGAACCAATATTTTGAACACAGAAGGCAAACCAGAATAGAACTACTACCTTTTATCCACATCTAAACTATCATATGCAAACAGTAAAGTTCATACATATGTTCCATTTCTCCAACTAAGGGGAAAAAAGGACAAAACAAATCACAAGTCATAGGCAAAATAAATATAAGAAGTAAAAGGGCTCTCTCTCATCAACTTGACGCAAATTAACAGAACCCAGACAATGAAAACATGATATGCATCTCCTTAAAATGGCCAGGATATAAAAACTATGATACATATCTACATTAAGGTAGCATACAGGTGTAGCCATGCATACCAATTGTATCAAGGCTTGTTGAAATAGGAATAATGCCCACATGAGAAACAGCCCCGTGTGAGGGTCGGAATCCTAAAATGCCACAAAATCCAGCAGGTATTCTCACGCCACCAACCGTATCAACACCTGCCATATAAAGTTAGTACGAAAGGCATGACCATATGCTAAAGGAAAATTCTATACCCCACACTATCATTCCACTTTCATCCCACCATGGTGAGGTGGCATTGCCCATCAATCTTCATATTTATTCTTTAAAAAAATAAATGATCATCCAATGGTGATAAATGTAACACATCTTATATAGTGGGGTGAGAATGTGGTGTATAGCATTACTCTATGCTAAAACAATTAGATTGCTGCAGAAGTTAAAATATGATCAAGCATCAAGTAAAATCTATCAACCAATTTTAAATAGCTTTTGGCAGAAAAAATATAACATATAAGAGTGCCAGAGAGAATGAAACTTTAGTACTTGAGAAGTATACAAAGAAACACCTAAAAAACAAGATGACAAAAACTAATGCCTAATATCCAATTTATTGACAGATTCCAAAATGATAACTGCATTCACACGAGTGATAAAAGTCAATAACCATGAAAAGGACCATGTTCCAAAAGCAAATTTGATCTTGCAGACATAGACTTCCCAACTAGGATACTCGATCAAAGCATAATTAACATTGCTGGTGCAAGCATACTAATTAATACCCATTCAGCATGCACATCAATACTGGCCCAGAGATTAAACTAAAATTTTCATTATTAAGAGATAGTTCAAAGTTTCATCTGCTAAAGTCGCCATAAGTATGGAGTAATTCAAAGTAAGCAGATAATATTTCACAGCAAATATAAATAGCTTACCAGTAATTCGGTAACTTAGCATCAGTAATTCTATGATTTTAGTTGAAAGTGCAACACTTGCTTTTTAAGTTCCACTAGACTCCACCATAATTACCCATATAAACATATTTGCAGAAGCACATATCAAAATTGAATTTCAAGGGTTGAAATAACAAAGATAAAACTTAATATTACCTAGTATTCATATTCAAGCTATAATGTTGATGACCTTGCGGCAAATGGAAATAATAATATCGTTAGCATCTGGTATTTCACACTTATTATTAATGTAAAGAAAGTTTTTCTTTTGTTTTTTTTTTTTTCATTTGTTTTTTCCTCTTAAGGAAACAAAACATATTTTAGTTCCTAAGATTCCCAAGGGTGCAGAATGCATCCTTTGACTGTTAAAAAATTGTTATAGGTATTTTGGTTGTTTTGAGCATAATTTAAATTGTGCCTGCCTAGATAGAAATTATAGTCAATTCAACCAGTTAAATATTATGATACCCCATTCTGATAAATGATAAGGGTAGGTAGTGTATGAGATCCCACATTACTTGGGAATGAGAAGTTCTTGCTCTTTATAATGTCTCAATGGAGCTCCTATTGCATCATTGACTAGTCCTTTTGGAATATAAGTTATGTGGCTTAGGCTTTCTATTGGGGCATTATAAATGGTATCAAAGCTTATCACAACAAAAAATGTGGGACTTAAGCTATGCCGCCTACAACGGACTGGCCCGATAAGGGCATTAAGAATATAAGGGGGGAGATTGTGATACCCCATTCTGATAAGTGATAAAGGTGGGTGGTGTATGAGATCTCACATTACTTGGGAATGAGAAGTTTTTGCTCTTTATAATGTTCCAATAGGGCTCCAATTGTATTATTAACTAATCCTTTTGGAGTATCGGTCATGTGGCATAGGCCTTCTATTTGGGCATTACAAATACTTTGGGCATCAACTAAAACAAAAGAAACTTTTGATGACGAGGAATCCTAGAGACCGTACAGATGGAACATGTCTTTTACCTAGTTAAATCCCAGACCAGTGTAATATGCCTACATCACACTGATCAGGTACATTATTGGCTTTTCACCAATGGGGCATGGACCTTAGAACTGAAACAAAAGAAACTATATAAACCAAACCAGTGTAATAAATCTACCTGCCTTTCATCTTTGCAAAAAGAAAAGAAAAGAGGAAAAAACTAAGATGACGAGAAAAGAAATGGAAATCAAAACATAAGAAATTGAACCCATTAGCATTAAAGCAATCAAATAACCAAGTTTACCGCTAGAGGCTTCTAGTGAATTTTTTAAATACGGATAATGTATGTGCTGAGACTTAAGAAAAAAATCAAGGGAAGGGCATCGGTTGTTGAGAGTTGATAAGAAGCTCACCCAATGAGAAGTCAACAAGATTAGCAGCCACAGCCACAGCAGCCCCACTAGAGGATCCACCTGGTAATCTTTCGGGTGCTGCAGGATTGGTGGGTGTACCATAATGCTTATTTTCTCCACTAATACTGAAAATAAGACATGCCAAAAAGATGTCACTACTAAAATCCGAACAAAAGCTAGAGAGGGAGAGTTTGGAATGGCACTTTCATATTTTTATTTTGTTGCATTCACCATCATATTTGATACTACTCCCAGAGTAGTATCAAGGAGAGAGAGAGAGAGAGAGAGAGAGAGAGGGAAGTATAATTAAATAAAAATAAGTAGACAGATGAAGACAAACTGTACCCTGAGCAATATACATTTTTACTAAGTTCAAATAGATGTTTATCATAGCAACAGGAAGGATCAACAGTACACAGCCCAATGTAGAATTGCAACAAATTGAGTACTAGGCAGTTACCCATATGCTAGTTCATCCACAACAGTCTTTCCAATGCAAGTAGCGCCTCCTTCAACAAGAGCAGTAACTGCAGGAGATGTCCAGGAAGCTTTTTCATGCGTCTTCACCCAGTCTGGATGGCCAAATCCAGTCACATGTCCATCAATGTCAAATCTGATAATTACGATAAAAGATTTAATAAGTTAGAAAGGCTTTTGCCACTTATGATCAGTGTTCACAAGAGCACAAAAACTAAAATAAAATCAGAAATCAGTAGTGCAAATACAATCAACGTTCATGACTATGGCCAAAACAGCAATGAACTTCTCTTTTACTTTCCTCAGCAACCAGAATAGAGAGTTAAAACTAAAGAATGACAAACCCAATTAACAGCATCTTTGATCAGGACTGAAAATAACTTGCTTAACTGGTCGCAAAAAAAATTATTCTTTTATATGATGCTCCCTAAAAAAATAAAATTAAATTAATCCCCAACTCAACTCAGCTAAAAATCCAATTACATGGCGTAGTTGGAAATTGAAATAAAACCAAATTGCATAAAATGTATTAAAATTTATGTTCTCATAGCTTTTTTTATTCAAGTGATAGATTTAACATCCCATAAGAAATCGAATCCAAAAGTTGGCGTTGCATTATTTACTGCAGGAACCCGAAACAAAAACAAAACCTCAATTCAACCAAGTCTACTAGGACCTTGAAAAACAATCACGTAGGCTACTCCGTAAACTTTCCACTAATTCAAACGATAGTAACACAAAAGACCAGAACTTCACCACTTTTTTTCTCTTTTTTCCTTCCCTCCCAACTTTTCTCAGCAACCAAGCAGAAAGGTGAAGTAAAAAGAGTCCCTGAATGGAGCTAACTCTTTACATACTTCAAGACCCACGAACAGCATAAACCACAAGCATAGCATACCTTCCTACTTTATATGTTCAGTTCCCCCCCCACCCCGGCCCCAAAAAAAAAAAAACAGAAAAATAAAGACAAACAAAAACAATATCAATTAAAACAATAAAGATTTGAGTTTGAATAAAATGAGATTACACGTCGGAAACAGCGAAGGTGAGGCCAGTGAGAGGGTGGGGAGCTTTGGGTGGAAGCGGTGGAGGAGGAGGAAGCAGCTGAAGCTTCTCAATAAATGCGCCGAAGTCTTCCCTGATGGCTTTCTTGAGCTTTCTCGTTACAAGCAGAATTCCAGCCAAGCCCAATCCCAGCAGCACCCACAGGTTGGCAGATTGAGAGGCCATGTCTTGAATTTCGGATGATTATTCTCTAAACCCTATAATAGAATGGGGGACGCAGGAGGGTTTTAGAAACAGAGACAGGGAGACTCAGAGAGGGAGGAACTGGGAGAGGATAACACAGTAGTATTTTGTTGTGTAGCAAACTTAATAATAAAGCAATTCGCCTAAAAAAAAACCACAGGCATCTTTTTTACTATATATATATATATATATATGTATGTGTGTGTGTGTGTGAGAGAGATGAAATATATATATGTATGTGTGTGTGTGTGAGAGAGATGAAATGAGATGGGGTATTTTGTTAATAATTAATTAAAATATTATATTTTTAAATAATTTTTATTTTAAAATTTAAAAAAATTAAATTATTTATTATATTTTATATAGAAATTTAAAAAATTATAATAATTATATGAGATGAGATGAAATAAGATAGTTTAATTTTGTGTAACTAAACCAGTCCTAAATTTAATTAAGTTTTAATTAAATCTTCTCAAATTTTTTTTTTTAATTTTGTCAATCTTTATTAGATTTCATGTGTCCGTATACAAATTAAGTCTGAATGAAAAGCATAAAATTAAGATAAAAATAATAATATTAAGTAATATAATATAATAGCAAGAGGGTTGCATAAAGAGTATTAATAATTTAATTCCAAGATTAGTTATATATATTTTATATATTATTGGCTTATTATCATTATATCCATTATATATGTTATCTAAAGTTTTTGTGTTAATTATTTTATTGGCCGAATGCGGTTAAAAAAGGAGAATTATGTTGTAATATTTTTTTTTATTAATTTAATTATATTTTTATGTGGAGGATAATTGATAGTGAAGTTTTTTTTTTTTTTTTTTTTGAAATATTTGATAGTGAAGTTTTAAAATCTAGTTCAAGTTGCCTTGAATCAAATTAAATGAAGGTAGGTGAGAATAAAACTATAGTTTATTGTTGGAAACGTAATTAATCCAAGATTGTTATTTTTGCTTTTCAATTTTAAGCACATATTCTTGTGTGTGAGGATGATAAAATAGAATTATTATTTTTAATTTTGATAAAATAAAGAAATAAAATAAAGTTTTGGCTCCTCTTATTGTTGGTAGAAAACTATAAATTAAGTACCCTGGCTACAATGTGTCTACAATCAATTGATGTGGCTTTTTTTTTTTAAAGGAACTAAGAATTTTATTAAGGAAAATGCTAGGGAGCTTGATTTGGGCTCCTGTTTGCTTTTTCCGTTTGACGTGGGAACTGGCCTTCCCATCTTTTTTTTTTTTTTGTCTTTTTCCCTCCCTCACCCAGATCTCTCTCACGAAGACTCTCTCCTGCCCAGTGAAACTCATTTGCTATCTCACTTCTCTCCTGCGTCTCCATCTCCCCTCCCTCGTGTCTCCTTCTCCATCTCCCCTGCCCAGTAAACCTGTCTTCCTTGCCCTCCGATCACAACCCAGTTATTCTCTAAGGTAAGATGTCGATGTCCATTTTTTTTTAATTTTGTTTTCTAGCTACGATTGTTTAGGAATTTTTTTTGTTTTAAATCAGCTTTGAGTTTGGTTGTACCAATTTGAGACTCATTGTTGTTTTTTTTTTTTTTTTTTTGGATTCAGTTTTAAATTTTGTTGAGTTTTAGAATTTTTTTTTTTACTCAATTTTTGGCTTTTTTGGGTAGTTGAAGGATTAAATAAGGTGAATTAGGAAAGTTAGTCTTTTGAGTGTTGGTGAGTTCGGCTATGGCAGTTGGTCACAGTAGTTGGTGATTTTCTGAACACCAAGTGCTTGACAAAATGCTACAAAAAAGAGAATAGAATGATTTTCTGAAATGTAGTTGGTCATTGTAGTGATTTTCTGAGCACCAAGTGCTCGACAAAATTCCACAAAAAGTTTGGTGTTTGCATATTAAAGACAAAAAATGATCCGATTAAAAAGTACAAAATGTAATGTAGTTACTCATTATAATATGAGTTTTTTTTTAAGCACCATTGTTTTTTTTTTTAAGCATCATTGCTTCATGTTTGACTACTAATATATTACAACATAAAAAGTTATATTTGAATATCTTTTCACATGTTATATTTTTTTAGACAATTAAAACATTGCAATGAATGCCAACATAGAATATTCAAATAATGAGTATGATGAGATATGAATTGATAAGGAAATTAGAGGTGATGAAATTGAGAACCAACTGTTGGAATGCAATTCTCATCCATAAAAGAAGTGCATGCTTACTATATGAAGTATAGTAAAAAGAAGGGGTTTGCAGTATCCAAAAGAAATTCTAGTAAGGATGACGATGAAACAATAAAATGGTTTTGATTAGCATGTGCGCGAGGACGCACATCAAAGAGTAGGGTTGTCAATGTTATGAAATTAAGACAAACAATAAAGATGGGTGTAAGGGTATGATTAATGCAGTATTCAATGATGAAGGAGGATATATTATATCTAAGGTGATATTGGATCACACACACAGATGTAGTCCAGGAAAGTCAAGATATTTCAGATGTTTTAAGAAGATTGGTGCTCATGTTGCTAAGAGACTTGAAATAAATGACGAGACAAGAATAAGGTTGTTCAAAAATTTCAAGTCTGTGGTTGTTGAGGCGGGCGGTTATGAGAATGTAACACTGGGGGAGTGTTGAAACTACATTGACAATGCACGATGACTTCGCCTCAGGGTTGGAGGCAGTGTAGCTCTATGTAACTATTTCGAAGATATGCAAAAAAAAAAAATCCAGAATTTTATTATAAGATAGACGTTGACAATGAGATGTAGTTAAAGAATGTGTTTTGGGCAAACGCCCGAAATAGAGTTGTGTATGAATCATTTGGGAATGTGATTACATTTGATACAACATATCTGACTATTGCGTATAAAATGTCTTTTGTACCATTCATGGGTGTGAACCACCATGGACAGTCAATCCTACTAAGATACGAATTGATATCCAGTGAAGACGCAGATAAATTCAAGTGGTTATTTCAGTCATGGTTGCAATGTATGAATAACCAACCGCCAAATGCAATCATCACAAACCAAGACAAGGCCATGAAATTTGCAATCTCGAGTATGTTTCCAACATCTAGGCATTGATTCTGCTTGTGGCATATAATGAAAAAACTTCCTGAAAAGTTTGGATCACATTGTCGATATGGGAAAATCAAGAGTACTATACATAGGTGTGTTTATGACTCTTTCAGTCAACATGAGTTTGAGGAACATTGGTGATGTATGCTTGATACATATAATTTGCATGAAAATGCATGGTTGGTATTACTATATAGTGATCGTCATTTTTGGGTCCCAGCCTATGTTAAAGACTCATTCTGGGTGGGAATGTCAACTACACAGCGAAGTGATGGAATTAATGCATTTTTCGACGACTACGTTCACTCTAGAACAACTCTGAAGCAATTTGTTAACTAATATGATTCGGAACTTAGGAGGAAGGTAGAGAATAAAACAATTGCTAACTTCAAATCCTTTAACACAGACATTCCTTGCATTAGTCGTTATCCTCTTAAGAAGCAATTTCAAATTGCATATAGTCTTGCTAAGTTCAAAGAAGTACAAGAGGAATTGAAATGATTTCTATATTTGACTACTAAGGAGATGGGGTGTGAGGATGGTATATATACGTTTGTTGTTGTGGATGAGGTTCAAGTTGGTGATGACTTCTTAAAACATGTAATCTTTAATGTCAAAATTGTTTAAGATCCCCTTAATGTGAAATGCAGCTGTAAGTTATTTGAGTTTAGGGGTATTTTGTGCGGGCACGCTCTCTGTATCTTAACTCAGATGGACCAACATACAATACCATCAAAATACATCTTGGATCAGTGGAGGAAAGATATTAAGCGAAAATAAACATTCGAGAAAAGTAGTTATGACACTAATAGCATCGACGATGTGCAAAGGTACGGTAGGATTCAAAATTTCTTCTATGAATTGTGTTCCAATGCTTCAAAGGCCAAGAGCAATTGTGTTAAATTGATTAGCCAAATAGAACAGTTGAAGACGCAGTACCTTGATATTGTTGATCATGATACTAGCAACACAGCTTATACAACTACTTCTATGGAGGGCACGACATGTAGAGTTCTCAGTCCGTTGGTAGTTCAGAGTAAGGGAAGACCACCGTCTAAGAGAAAAGTGCACTCCTCTAAGAAGAGTTATAAGAAATCTAGTATGAAAAGACGATTACACCACAACAAAATTGAGGTTCCTTTTTATTAATTCGTTTATGATTCAACATATTTTTCATTTATTGTTTTGCGGTTTTTTATTTCAGTTATTTTAAAATTATATTTTTATCACTAGGATCAACAAAGTCAAGTTTGGACACATGCGCTAGATTTTTTTTCAACTCTTTCGACTGCTCTTCACTCACAGGTAATGTAAAATTAACTTATTTTGGTAATCTTTTTAGTGAATTGCGTTGTTGCTATTAACATTTTTCTTATACCCCTATAGGAGTCAACTTCAGAGGCTTTTCATTAGGACTTCAGTGCGTTTTGATTGGTAGAGGATATGAGACAAATTTGTGTCAGTTATTACTTGTTTTGTAATTTTGAAATCTTGGGATTTTATTGAACCTATTTTTGTAACTCTTTGTTAATGTAAGCACTCGTGGTTTTCCTCAATTGATGTAAGCGCTCGTGATTTTTGTAAATCTTTGTTGATGCAATATCATAATCGCAATCATGCAATTTGGATTACAATAAAAATGCCTAAATAAAGTACCCATGACATTAAAATTACTAAAACTACAATGACTCTCTCAACATTTCTTTTGCGCCTCTTAATCTCTATTTTTAGTCGATGTCGAGTTGTTTGTACATCTATTGCTAATTGTATCTTTTGAATCTCGATTTTTAAATGGTTGATTCTCTTCTCACCATATGATGCTATTATCGGGTCATACTAACCAAAATATCCGCAAGAATGACCAGACAGCAAAACCAACCAACATATTAACAAACAAGGATTACTATTCACTTCTTAGCAAACAAGAGTGAAATAACATACCTCAAAGCTTTGGCAATTGAAAAATCGACGTTCGTTATTATCCTTCATATGCGCAGTTCGTCGACATGCTTTAATACCACAAAAGCATATTGGGTATTCATTTTGCCAAGAGTTTTTTAAGCGTGAGGTATTGCTAGTGTTACTACGTGCTTCAGACATTGTGTCAAGAGTTACATTTATTATGTTACTACCTCTAAAATGGATAACCTGAAATGTCATTTTCTCTCATTAATAAAATGGATGGATCATATATCAATTTTGTGTATTGACATTTTTATTGCCCTCATATGAATGTACATTATATCCCAACTGCTTAATTCTCCCAAAAAGCCTATGATGAAATTTAGCACATTTTCTTCAACTAGTTCGAGACATTAAAACAAAGACGTGGTGGAGATAATGTATGCCATAATATCAGTTTCCAATAAAAGATATATGCCCTTACAATCGTAAAAACAATTCTGTCACAAGTAATACCATAAAAAAGAAAAAAAAATCTAGAAAATTACAGGTAGTAACGATAATGTATGTAAGGGAAACAATAAACCAGTAGAAAAAGTTACACTAAACAGGAAGGCAAAGTCCAATACTCCAAAAGGAAAGAACAACTTTATATTCTAGCTGTTGTTACAACCTAAAACTCAGTACCAAGAAACAACTACATTTCATTTTGTAGTTCTTTGTGGCATTTTGTCGAGCACTTGGTGCTCAGAAAATCACCAACCATTGTGACCAACTGCCATAGCCAAACCCACCAACACTCAAAAGACCAACTTTTCGAATTCACCTCATTTAATCCTTCAACTACCCAAAAGAGCCAGAAACGAAGTTAAAAAGAAATTCAAAACTCAACAAAACTCAAAACCGAGTAAAAAAAAAAACCCAACAATGAGTCTCAAATTGGTACAACAAAACTCAAAACTGAGTAAAAAAAAAATTCAAAACAACCAAAGCCAAAAAACAAAATGAAAAAAAAAGGGCATCAGCATCTTACATTAGAGAAGAACTGGGTAGTGATCGGCAAGTATGAGAGATGGGTTTACTGGATAAGGGAGATGGAGATGGAGATGCGAGGGAGGGGAGATAGAGACGTGGGGGAGATGGCGAATGAGTTTCAGTGGCCAAAGGGAGTCTTCGTGAGAGAGATCTGGGCAGAGGGAAAAAGACAAAAAAAAAAAAAAAAAAGGAAAGAAAGAAAGAAAAAAGACGGGAAGGCATTCCCACGTTAAACGGGAAAAGCAAACGAGAGCCTAAATCGGGCTCCCTAGCATTTTCCTTTCATTAATGCAATCAAGTAATACATGACTTGTCAAGCTGAATCACATACATAACTTCCTGGGACCATCCTCAATCCACACATACTCATTTTCTAAACACGTGCCTAGTTTTGCAGTAATTTGAGCAGTCTAGTTGCCACCTCTTCTTACAAAGCATAGTTTCCAACAAACATAGCAGAAATTAGATGTTGTATGTCATCAATCAGTTGAACCTTCTAAGAGAAATCATCATTGCTCCCATTAACCGCATCAACAACTAGTTTTGCATCACCCTCGAAAAGCACCTGATGCAGATTCATCTCTTGGCATAGTTGAATGCCTTTGATGAGAGCATAGCACTCTGCTGAGAATGTAGAACATACATGCAACCTTGGAGTAGGCACCATAGTCTCAACCTCCCCCTTGATATTCCTTACCACAATGTCAATGCCCATTAACTGTTTTTCAAAATCATAAGCAACATCAAAATTGAGTTTACAAAAGGGGTTAGTTGGTGGATTCCACCTCATCTCAGTTACCTGTCGAGGAATACTATCAACATTAGACATTGAGCATTGATGTATATCATGAAATACCTCAATATCATTTAATGCAGATCTAAGCAGAGCAAATGGGCTATTAAACTTGTTATTAAAAACAAAGCACTTCCTTCTAATCCATAGTTTGTGAAATATAGCAACAACCTGAAAAGGTGGCAAGTTCAAGCAATAAAATATAAGGAAGAGTTTACACAATATATACAAGTGTTATCAAGAGAGTAAGTTGAAAGTTTACTTACAAAAGTCCAATGAACAACTAGCAAGAATCTGAAAAGTGTTGTGTGACGTATTGGAAGACATCAAACAAAACCCTAGTATTGAAATATTAGTGGGTGTGAGTGTCTAAGAATTTCGAAATCTTTTTCTGTAACATACTAGTCTAGGATTTAGGGTATATAAGTAAATTTCCTAGTAAAATTTTTCTATTATTATTATGATTATAGTTTTATCAGATTTTATATTTATTTTATTTTAATAATTACTATTATAATTTTATTTGAAATTGCTAGAGTTTTTTTTTTTAATAATGATTACTAGATTGTATCAGATTACATTTACTAGAGTTTGGTTTGAAATTTAAAGTTTTTTTCTCTGTCTCCACCGAACCTCATTTCTCGATTTTAGCCTCTTTTTACACACTTTAAACCACCAACCCGTAAGTTTCATCCCATTTTTCTTTCAAATTTGAAATCCTAACCTCATATTCATCCTCATCCAAATTCAAATTCTAGTGGAAACTGACTATGTTGATGAGTAATTTTTCTCCACTCCGCACGTCTCCACTCTCATACACATGCACGTCTTTACTGCTCTTGTTTTTCCTTTTATTTTTCTCTATCGTCTACACTTATAAATTGTGCTTACCTCGTATATGAGAGGAGAAACTCGTGAGCCACCCCACGAAAATCCTCTATTTCTGAAATATCCAGAGGATCAACACATTTTCGCCTAAGTCTTAGGTTCTGCCCAACCACTGTCGACCACCATAGGACGTCGGAGCACCACCCGTGGAGCCAGAAACTGCCGACTAGCTCAGCCCCAACGCTCCCACTCCCTTCCGGTAAGACCTTGACTGCCGCCAGCCTCCTCTTGTTTCGATAGTTTTCGATCTAACAATCTCTCTCTCTAATCTCTCTCTCTCTCTCGGTGTCGTACCACCACAGAGAAGTCACTAGTTGCACCGCCGTGACCCCCGCTTGTCTCTAGAACCGCCGCGCAGCCCATCTCCGTCGGTTACCCTCTCTTGGTGAGCCCATCGCAGGACCTCTCCCTCTCTCTCAAGACTTTTAGTTTTTGTTTCCTTTATTTTGTTTGGCTGTGGGTCTTATTTCTTAAAAGAATCCGTAAGTTTTGATGGTTCCTTGGGCCCTAGGCCCTTATGTGCGTGGGATGGACTTATCCTTTTGTTAGGTTCATGTAGTATTATTATTATGGGCCATATTTCAACTCTTACAAAATTCTAATGATGTTTAAATGGACTTATATTTTAAATTGAGCTTGATCTTATTTTATTTTAACAACAGTTTTAGAAATTTTATTGGGCTTAATATTTTAAAGGTCATTTTTAATTAAATAAATATATTAGTCAAAGACCATTTTAATGAAGTGTTTAAAGAATTGAATTATATTTCAAAGTATATTATTGAGACTAATATTTTGTTAATGTTCTTTTGTCTATTTAGTAGAATTTAACAAAATTATTAAGTTAAGAATTTAATAAAGTTATGATGTTAAGAATATTTATTGAATTTATTAGGTTTCTTATAAGATTTAATAATTATGTTAAGAAATGAAACTTAGTTTAAGAATTTAAGTTTTATGAATTATTTTAAAATAGCTCGAGTATTCTACTAAATTATAAATTAGTATTTAAGTAATTTAAATACTAGGATTTATTGATTATAGTGTTAAACAAAAAATTTGTTTGACTATCTTTTAGATTGTGAATTTAATTAAGTAAGATATTAGTACTTATTTGTTTCCAAACAAATTTAGTCATAGTTATTATTGTATATATGTCTCAAGTTACGAAGTGTTATTTAAGAAAAAGCGCAGCGAGATAAGTAATTTGATCATAAATTAAAATCATCACAGTTCAGCTTATATACAAGTATTATTCAAACCAGTTCATTTCCAGCCAATTATTTATGCACCACTCACGTCATATGCAAACATGTCATCCAGCATAGCATACGATTTTGTCATTCCGCATCATGTTTAAATTAAGAAATTATGATTATGTATGTAATATGTCATGCATCTCATGTGTATAAGACACGTAAACCATCTTAAATTCAAGTGTAAGATAAGATCAGATTAGTTAATAAAATGGTCATTCAGATACATGGTACCAATGCAATTCAGTTTCAGAGTAGATGTGCAAGCTACGAACTCAGTCGTGGTCCACCATAATATGCCAGAATATTATCAGCGGCTCCCCTTGCGGCCGCGGGATGTGGGATCGGTGCATAACCTCGCACACAGGGTTAAGTGTGTTGGTCAGTCAGATAAATTAGTTAAATTAGTCAGATCAGTCAGTTAATTCAGATAAATCAGTTATACATAGCATAAGCATCAGTATAAACAGTCATGAATTTTAAACTCTCAGCATGAAAATTTTTATGAAAACCTTATGTTTATTATGTTTACATTGTGATGGATTTCTTGCTGAGTCTTCGACTCATTTTAGTTTGTTTTTATATTTTTAACCACCCAGGTGATGATGACTACGAGCAGGCAGGCCAGGAATAGAAGGAGTAGTTAATTTTAGTTTCAGACTTTCTAAAATAAAACATGCTTTTATAACATAAATTTATTCAATTTTTTCATTTAATATTTTTGGAAGACATTTTATTAGACCTTTTTCTACAAAATAAATTTCTAATTTCATTTATGAAATTTGAGATCTCTTGCCGGGTTTATTTTTATGAAAAATACGTGACACGCCTAGCTTATGAGAAGTGGGTGTTACATTT
Organism: Juglans regia; assembly: GCF_001411555.2. Lineage (NCBI taxonomy): Eukaryota > Viridiplantae > Streptophyta > Magnoliopsida > Fagales > Juglandaceae > Juglans > Juglans regia. The sequence goes on from NC_049915.1 coordinate 16,759,510, forward strand.
TCTTATGCCAAAAACCCTAGAGTCGAAACCCTTTGGAGGTTCAAATCCTAGTTTTCTTTTTAAGCCAAAACCGAACCTTGCACTACCTTAGATCACGTGTTCATGTGTTCAAAACATCAAGAACATTTCAAGTTCCCATAAAGAAAAACCCAAGTTTCTAGAGTGAAAATGTGTGTTTATGTGAGAAAAATCCTAAAACTGAAAATGACCAGATAAGTTCTTCACTTCGCCTTGTTATGTGCATGATCATCATGAAATGCTAAAAAGATCCTTACCTCTAAGTGCTATGCTCCTACTCGGAATATTGAAAATGATATGCGAAAATAGTGGTAAGTTTAGTGGTGTTTGACTAGTGAGAAAATGGAGACTTGAGAGAGAAAAAGTGGTGGCCGAAATACTCTAGAGAGACAATAAAACTTTTTGGGCAAAATGACCTCTCCCTTTTCGGCTTCCTCTATATATAATAATTCTCTTTGCTTTTTAACAACCAATGCATATAGGACAAGTGACAAAGCTTTCTTCCATCACCCTCATGATGGGATGGCATGGGAAAGACCAAAGGGTGGTTTGTGCGTGTGCTCTTATTCCCTTAAATCTGAAACTCATATTGCCTCCATTTTCCATCTTGTCATTCTTCCTTTGTCTTGGTTCAATGCATTTAGTGGTCAAAAGGGTCATTTCCTCAATACCTTAATCTTCCTAGGATTTTCTTCCAATGCATGGATGACATGTGGCGTGAGGAGTGTGTGTGGGTCTTGGGTGTTGAAACTGACATGCCTCCTTAGGTGATTTTTGTGTCATTCCATAGGTAGCTTTTTGAGTCTCTTTCTCTCCGCCTTTTTTGGTCAGCTACATGCCTCTCTTTTTCCTAAAAAAGTCTTCTAGAAGCTTACTTTTTGTCTTCCCTAGTACGATGCATCTTGAAACTCACAAAAGCTCCTTCATCCTAGCTTGGCATATGTCAATGAGAAGCTTGTGTCTTACAAAAAGTGGCACCGAAGTCCATCATCTGAAAATCCCTATATCCTTTTTGCCTCTTCCACTTTTTCATCTAAGGGTCCTACACATGGATGACAAGTGTCACCTTAGTCTTTTTTCTAGAAAGACCAAAAACTCATTTCCAAATGCCAAGTGGTGCCTCCTCATCCAATGGGTTACTTGGGCCTTCCAAGGCCAAAATTCTTAATGGCCTGAATTCATATGGGTCTATTTTTTTATTTCCCTCTTGTGGGCATTTCTAACTTAAATCTCCAAGATCCAAACCAACAAAATAGGAAGTGACATAAATGGTCCTTCTAATACTTAGCTAATAACCCAAATAAATAAATAAAAAGATAAATAATATCTACAAAAATTATGAATAAAATCTTAGCAAAATTCAGGGTGTCACAGTTCAAAGGTTTGCTATATTGTTGCACAGTGATGATTAGGTGTGAAAGCTCAATTTTTATATATCACTTGGCTGATCTGGTCAAAGTTATAGATCGATTCATTAAAGTGACAAACTATATTGTGCACTTTAATGATGAGCAGTGTGAAATCAGCTGCACATGTCATTTGTTTGACTTCAAAGACATTTTGTGTAGATATGCCCTCCATGTGTTAACATATCATAAAAATGATGAGTTATCTTTGAAATAAATCCTTGATAGGTGAAGAAAATATATGAAACGAGATTACTTGCTCGTCCGAAGTAGATACGATGATTTTCGTTGTAATCTAAATGTACACTGAATGAATAAATTGAACAATAATTTTTATAAAATATCTTCAATTGCATCAAATAGTGAAGAAGATTGCTTGAAGTTAATGACTCAATTAAGTAAATTGAAACTAGAATGGGTTGATCAATTGACCAATGTGTGATAGTAGTATACCAATTTATAATCATTTAGTCGAGGCATTAGGGTGACAAAAGACAACGAAAAATTACGAAATCCTATCGCGGCTTAGGAAAAGGGAGGCAACTTTCTAAGTAAAAATAGTCATTGGTTGATAAAGCAATGAATCTGTATTGAAATAAAGGAAGACTCAATGGTCTCGTCAAAGTCAATTTGTTTGTATTTGGTATTTATAATCGAATTTAACTATTTGTACAGGAATTTTGAATAGAAAAATAGCCCGCACCTAAATTCAACCATACGGCCCAAGTTTGGATCACCTAACTTGGCCATGCTTGATTTCCCTCTAGTTTCTATTGTTCAAGCAACTGTGGTGTTGCTTGTAAATATTTTTATATAATATGATTCTTTGATATATATTAATTGTGGAATGTTTTAATGGGTTGAATTCCTATGGGTACATTTCTTCTATTTCCCTCTTGTGGGCATTTCTAACTTAAATATCCAAGATCCAATCCAACAAAATAGAAAGTGGCATTGAGGGCCCTTATAATACTTAACCAATAATCCAAATAAATAAATAAAAAGATAAATAATATCTATAAGAATTACGAATGGAATCTTAACATAAATCCAAGGTGTCACATCCTCCCTCTTTAAAAATAGATTTCATCATCGAAATTGGCAGGTGATAAAACTCAAAATAATATTAACCACTTGAACTCCATAACTCTAACACTTGTTGTTGTGGAATCTTCTAATGACGATAGGGGTGGCCCACCATCCTCTTTTGTTACTGAATCTTGTGAAAAATAGAATATTGCATCTAGGTCATAATCAAAATACATGTTCAACTGCATCTTATTCAACTTATGCTCTATTTCAAGTTCCGTATTTTCGATAGGTTGGCCTTCTTCACGAAAACGAATACGATCTATAGATATATCTGAGGTCTCAAAAGGCTTGTACCTCATTGTGCGTTAATTTTATAGAAATACACGCTTGTTACATTTTTAATAGATACTTAGTTAAAAATATATGATAATTTTACACTTTGAGCCTTCAAGTAAGCGTCAAAGCCATCCCTCACTCTCTATAATACTCTTATGAGCCCCAACTATTAAAAACTCCATAGGTTGATCTGACCCACCCAACGATGAAGCCTCCCACCATCAAGAACAATTTCCACTAATCAAAATCAAACCAGAATACTTTACCCAAAATAAAAGTCAAATGGACCAAAACAAAGACCCACAAGTCTCTAGTTTGTGAAAACACTCCATTGTGCTAATATAGAGCCCGATGTGAAACTTTACTCCCATGATAGTCACCTACTAAAGATCCGACAGAGTAACTACCTGACTGGAGACCCATGTTGTGGTCCTTTTTTTTTTTTTTTTCGATAAAAGTAAATTTATAAAATGATATATTTTTATGTAACATGTTAAATTTTATAATAAAAATAATTTTATAATTTGACGTATTACATCAAGTCACATCAATTTATAAATTTATTTTTATAAAATTTTCTTATAACAAAAACATTTATTACTAGGCGTGATTTGGATTCGAAGATAACTTCAGAACATCTCAACTCATCTCGTACGGTAAACTCTTTTCCAATTCAAACGGTGTATTGACGTTATCAAATGTTTTTTTTATTTGTTTTCATATACGACAAAATAGTTTATTGACCATTATTTTTTACTTTTCTAAAGAATTGGTGTAATGAATGCTTCAAAAACCGAATGACCCACGCCTTCACCCAGCCCCCTCACATGGGTGTAAAATAAAAAAATTATTTTATATATAATAGTCAAAATTATTATTTAACGATTTTGGAAACAATTTAAAAATCATTTTTAAAACAATTGCTTTTAATCAATTTTTATTTGATAATTTACAAAAAAATTCCATTAGAAAAAGATATTGTAATCTGGAAAATATTATTATAAAATATATTATAAAAATAAAAAATTGGATAGGTAATTTATAAATTATTATTACTTAAGGAATAAATATATTTATAAATAAAACAAATTTATTAAAAATACTATGCAATAATTTGTGGGATCTACATCTATATCATCTCTAAAAAGTTAAAATCATCTCAACTCACTCTCAATCCGAACACACAATATTTTTAAAAATCATCTCATCTCAACTCATTTCAATAATCTCACTATGATTCACAACTCATTTTAATTCATCTCAACTCATATTTGAATCCAAATGACTCCTAAAAATTTTTTTTTATTACTTCACCCGCCCTCTTTGTTAGATGGGTATTGCCCATCTCCAAACGAGATAGAAAATTTGTTGTTGCATTATAGGCCCCATTTAAATAGTGATACGAGAATAAATGATTTTAGATGAAAGTTAAAAATTGAATAAAATATTATTATGATATTATTTTTTAATATTATTATTGTTTTAAAATTTGAAGAAGTTGAATTATTTATTATATTTTGTATAAAAATTTAAAAAAATTGTAATAATGAGATGAGATGAGATGAAATACTTTAACTATCCAAACGAACCATAATACAAGTATATATGAGTTAATAGTTCTTAGATATAAATTGAATTATAAATTTTTTCTTTTTCATTTTAAAATTTGTAACTTAATTATTCTGAAGAATAGAACATATTTAAGTAATTTTATATATTAATAATTTAAAAAATAGGGTTTAAATATATTCATTATAAAAATAATGAAAATAATAACATATAATAGGAAGAGTAATATATAAGATGAAAAAATAGTTTTGCTAAAAAAAAAAAGTTGGGAAGGTAAACCTGAGATTTTTGGCCCGGAACAGTCACAAAACCCTATCCCCATCAGAGCCTTCATTGACGTATTGAAAATACTTCACACAGACGCATTTCACAAAACCCCCGAGTCCCGAACTCTACGCACAAAAACCACTGAAAATGTCAGCCTCCAAATTCTTACACTTCGGCACCGCACTCTTCCTACGTACCTCTACACCTCCCTCCCCACTTGTCTCCCTCAAGTCCCTACGTTTCCTCCGCTTCAGTTCCTCCGCCGCCGTCGACCCTCTTACTAACGGTACCACAGTAACAATATCTTCCCCTCACCATCAACCCCACCCGTGGCCTGAATGGGTCACCTTCGTCGACCGCTTGAAGACCAAGGGTTACTTTGTCGAGCTCCCTCCCGAGGCCAAACAAGAGGCCGGGGCTGACGTTGGTCCCGGTGATGCGAAGAGCCTTTATATCGACATGAATCTCGTTAAGGACGCTTGCCTCAGCTTTGCGCGTGACCGCTACGATGTCTTCAAGTAGGTTTATTCGCTTTCTTTATATTGCTCTGTTTGTTTCCTGTGAAAGTTCTGCTAAGAAAACTTAAATCTTTATTTCTATTTTTTTAAATTCTGTATGTTGGTTGAGTTTTTGTATCTTCTGAATGGCATCTTAGCTAGACAAAAATAACCTTAAACTCAAATTTTCATTTGTCTTATATATTGTGCTTATTTTTCGGGCGTATCATTATTTCTTAAGGCAATTTGGATTGAGAAATTAAATTCATACTGTTAAGATTAGAAATTTCATGATTTGGACTTGGACAAGCTGAAATATTTGGTTTAGATTAGTGAAAATGCATATTTCTTTCAAATTTTTTTTCTCAAAGTATTAGAAAGTTTTATTTTCCTTTATATTTAATTAGCTAAATTACAATATCTCTTTTTTATTATTTTATTCTATTTTATTGAATTCTCGACAGTTATAGCCCTGTTGGTGATAAGATTAGATGAATAGTGCAGATTACTCGAGGGTTCATTCAACGACGTAAACAAAGACTACATAGTGCATTGGATAGATATCAATACTAAATCTGTAGTTAACCTTTGCTGGACGGACTTGGTGAGTGAATGGTCTGGCTAGGTATGGAAAGATGGTTAGAATATGAATTGTAGATGTAGGAGTATGGTCTTTAATGGTTACTACACAGCAATGTTAGCAACGCTAGCCATATATTGGTCCCAACATTTAATGTCTCAGTAGTATAAAGGTTGTCCTCAATCCCCATGTTAACTTGCATTGTTTGGCAGTGGCTTTTTCATTTCTTCCAATCTCTATGAAGTAGTTGTTTAAGCATTAAGGTATGCCGTTATTTCTTTAATTTGATTTTCCTTTTCTGCCTCTCATGCAGATCATTATCAACCAAGGATATTCAAATGGTTGTTGAGGGTGGTTGTCCTAATCTTTTTCGGAAATCTGTTAATTCAGCAAAAAGATTGAGAGCCTTTGTGCGTTTGGATGAAGGCGAAGTATGTTATTTCTTTATTTTTTTTTATAAGTAAAACACACTCTCAATAAGGGGGCATTCCGAGAGAGTTATTTCTTTATTAATGACATCTATCTATCAAATTTGTTGATTCTTGGCTTGTTTTCTATTTTAATAGTTTCAAAATCACTCCTCAGAAAAAGAAATGACTATACTCTGTCAGAGTGGTTTATTTTTCTTTCTGTTATGTTTTGGAAGCCATTTTGTTGCCTAAACATCTGACAGGTTCACTTATTTTCAGGTATGTAGTACTTGCATTCTACGAGGATCCTGTGATAGGGCTTATGTGATTTTAAAGGAAGATGAAGCCGCTGCCCGTACTGTGGATATAGTGCGTATACTGTTGTTCTATGCACTAGATCCCCTTGTTATTTCAGGAGGAGAGAAACCGCCTGGTAGAGATACAATTGAATCATCTGCAAGGAAACTGTTCTCTGAGTTGATTGATCTGAGTGAAGCATCCCCTGATCCAGTACTTCCAAGGCCTGCTGTCAAGGGAATGAAACAAAAGGAAGAGAGTGTAAAGTTCATGGATGATAAACTGTCTCAAGATGTTGAGATGAAGAGAGGGGATTGGATGTGTCCTAAGTGAGTTTCCTTCAAACTTCAAAGCTTCTTAGTTTTGTGTGGGAGTGAAGTAGAACTGCCTCATATATCGAATACTTCCATTTGATGGAATTGAAGGGATAGAGGGGCATCTTCTCCATATCCGTCATGTTTGACGTTACTTGTCCATGAACTTATGCTTGCTATGTTGTTGCAGATGCAGTTTTTTGAACTTCTCTAGAAATATCCGATGCCTAAAATGCCAGGAAGATGGCCCTAAAGGAGCTGCAGGTGATGTTGAAATGAAAAAGGGGGACTGGACTTGTCCTGAGTAAGTTCAATTTTGTGATATTAGTTTTATATGATAATAATTAATCCCCTCAATATATATATTGTGGAATATATTGAGAGCATGACACATGCTGGATTTAGGGCTTAGTGTGGTGGTTTTATTTCATTTCATTTCCCTTTTGTTTATCTAATATGGTTTCGTAATTCATGTAATGTTATCATCCATATTTGATATGCTACTGCCAGTGGTAGACTATGGACGAGTCCTGCACCTTTCTTGTTTTTCTTCTCAACTTTGCTGTCATGAAATGCTTGTGTTCCATGTGTTGCATATGTTCAATGATTCTGACTGGTGCACTTCGTGTTTGTTACAGATGCAATTTCATGAATTTTTCTAGAAATATACGTTGCCTGAAGTGCAAAGCAGAGGGGCCAAAGAGGGTTAGTGCAGCGGAGGTGGAAATGAAAAAAGGAGATTGGAACTGCCCGCAGTATGTTTCCTATTCGCGTCTTGCTAATCAAAATAAATTTTAACTGCTATTCATATAAACTCATGCACTTCATTCCCTATGAACACTTGGGTCCTCATGAATTAGCCTCTTTCTGCAGGTGCGAGTTCATGAACTTTGCTAGTAATAGGAAGTGTTTGCGCTGCCGAGAGCCACGGCCTAAAAGACAGCTAAATCCTGGAGAATGGGAATGCCCCTCGTGAGTCTCTCTCTCTCTCTCTCTCTCTCTCTCTCTCTCTCTCTCTCTCTCTCTCTCTCTCTCGTGGGTGATGTTTATCTTTAAAATAAGTGAAGAACGTATTGACACATGGTTGCGTTTTGTAGATGTGACTTTTTGAATTATAGAAAGAACACAGCATGCCTGAAGTGTAACTGCGAACGCCCCAGAGAACAAGCAACTTCTGAGTATGAAGAGCATTTATGGAGGCGGCCTTATTAGTAGTAGTATCAGAAGCGGCTTCATTGTACTTACCCAACTCATGGATCATGATGCTTGGACGCATGTAATCTTAGGTTGGTGTTAAAAAAGGGAGCAACATCAAGTTCATTCCGATGTTTTTCTCTGCTCTCACTGCAACCTGATATTGCACTCTATTTTGTCAATTTTGATTCTTCCCAGGATTTTTGACAAAATCAATGATAGAAAGAGGAATCTGTAGTTTGCAATTATAGAATTGGGCACGGAATCTATAGTTCATTCATCTTTGTTTGAATACCGCGGCTACAATATTCTCTTCAAGGTTTTCTGCTCTGCTAAACATGGCTGGCCAATATTAATGATTTGATAAAGAAGCATGAGTAACTGGATGGAAATGTGCCTGTAGAGGTGTTAACAAAAAAGAAATACTTTCTAGAAATGAGGAATGCATAAATAAAGTACACTGGTTAATATGCGATGGCAGTTTTGGGCCCATTTTTTACAGGTGTGTACGAATTTCACTGGTTTTATGCAATGAGTTTGTTCAATATCTGACATAAAAAAAAAAAAAAATGTTCAATATAAAGATACATTTTATAATAAAAGAGTTGAGGATTACTATGCATAAGTCATTATTCACTCTAACATTCCATATTTATAGTTTTTTCATAAGATATTGAGTGTTTTTCATAAGGTATGTGAATGTTTTTCATAGAGTGTAGAGTGTGAAATAGTGAATAGTGACTGATGAGAAGAATTTTTCTTCTTGATTATAAATCTTGTCATTTTCACTCAACAATTTTATAGTCAATGGATTATGCCACCTCATCGTGGTGAGATTAAAGTGGAATGGAAGTTTGGCATATAATTTTTATTTTAGTAATGTTATATATCACACTACCATCTTACTTTCATCCTATTATGTAAGATGTGACATATTTATCGCCATTGGACGATAAAGAATCATTTAATAAATAATTATTTAATGGTGATAAATGTGTCACATCATGTATAGTGAGATAAAAGTGAGATGGTGGTGTGGTGTATAGAATTTTCCTTTTTACTTTAATTGTTTCCATGTGTCCACCATATAAATGACTGTCACTTAAAAACGTGTTACATAAAATGTGATTGGAATGAAACAAATTAAAGATGAAGAACGATATTTCTCATAAAATTTATACAAAAAAAGATCACATTATTCAATTACCATGTATTAAATATGTCAATAAGAAGACTTGCAAATAGTTGTTTCTTTAGCAACATTGCCATGGTGTGATCATATATCTGGTACATCATATTGCCGAAAGAATAAAAACGTTTACTAGAGAGCAGAAGACCTTGCAAGTCTTTAAGACCAGTGCAACTGAATTTACCTCTTGAAGGTTCTTCTTAAGCCCCACACCGGTTTGTAACATCTTTGCCAGCTGGTAGAATGCCTTCGGTTCAGCTGCATTAGCAGCCTTCTTAAAATACTCATATGCTGTCCACAAATTCTTCTTTACCCCAATCCCTTTTAGATACATTACTCCGAGGTTATATTGGGCGCTGGAATCGTTCTTACTAGCAGCCTTCTTAAAGCACTCTCTTGCCTGTAATGGAAAGGAACAGTTTGTGGCACATGCTCTGAAATTAGACTACAAACAAATCTAAAACAACTTGAGTATACAAAACTGAGTACAAACAAACAAAACATTGGTCATGGGAGGAAACCCAAGAAAGTTTTATTCAAGTAGAAGTAATATACCAGAAAGCCAAGTGCAGGTCAATATAGTGTGAAAGTCTGATAGATGATTCTTTTACATTTGCTATTGTGTATAAAGAGGAAAGGCAATGCTAGGAATTTACTATTGCGAGGTGATTGTGGTTGAGCTAAGATCCATAATACTAAAATTCCTTTATGTTTGGATGTCAGCTAAGAATACCTTTGGCTTATCCAATATTTAGATTGTATGTCTTCCAGTTTCTTCGTTCTTTTTAGTTTGGTGCTTTACATCCTGTTTTTTCATTAAACACATTAACCAATCAAACCAATGTTTTTTCATTAATTCAGCTCCACTTTCAAGGAGCACTACTGATAATAATGGTGGTGACTGATTACCGCAAATGCGAAGAATAAAGGGTAGTGATGATATCAAGTGAAATATATTATCTAATTATTGAAACAACGAGAAATAAGCAAACAGAAATTGAAAAGAAGCAGGCCAGTAAAGAGGAAGCTAGGCATAACAAAAGTAGAGCACGTCAGGTTAAGCTAGTCAGCCCATAATCCATGGTGTAGCCAAGCAAGTAAAGCATCAACATGTAAGTATGCAGCAAACCAAAATAATCTTACCTTGGTATAATTCTTGCTGTCAACACCATAGCCTTTGACATACAAATACCCTATCCCATTATAAGCCGAATGAATTTGCTGTCTGGAAGCAAGGGTAAGCAATTCAAGCGCTTTCGTGTAGTTCCTCTCAACCCCAACTCCCCGAACATATATCTCTCCAAGAACTGCCATTGACCCTGGCTCCCTCTTCTCCACAGCCTTCAAAAACCACGACACTGCCTTGGCATGATCAGGCCTCAATCCTCTAAGCCCCAAGTAGTAAAACATGCCAATTGTGTACATGGCTTCAGCGTCCCCATTCTGTGCCAGAAGTTTCAGAATCTGTACTTTCTCAGCATCCTCTCCTCTGAAGCTCATCAGGACCTCCTCATTCTCCTCCGCCCCGATGTGGATTCTGACTGGTTCATTCGCAGGTGGATATTTTGAAACCAAGAAACTTTTTACAGCTACGTCTGCTAACTTGGCGTAAATTTCAACTGCTATCTCATACCTCTGCAAATAATCAAGATAAACAATAATAGTCGTACTAGTTACTATAGAATTTAAAGAAAGAGAACATGACAAAATGAACAAACCTCTTGACGCGCGTAGGAATAGGCGAGGGCCATCTTGGACTGCATATTGCCCCCCTCGGCAGCAAATTGATGGTACATAAAAGACTTGGCCTTGTTCCTCTGCTTCATCAATCCCATCCCGTGCAGGAACCCAAGCACGGACCTTGCGTGAGCGTGGCCCTCACTGGCCGCGTTTTCGATCTCCGCTGCGGCCTCTTCCATTAACCGAGCGTCTCCGGAGCTCGCTGCTGAGACCATCTTGGACACACCGGAGAAGTACAGCGCCTCTAGAGTCGTACTCGTATTGGATGAGCCAGTGGCTTGAGAAGGGGAGGCCGGCTCAAAGATTGGTTGCCATGATCCGGGGTCAAGCTCGTCCTCGGGCATGTGGGGTGAGCCGGAGTCGCCGAACTCGTCCCAGTCGGGGAAGTCGTCGGAAGAGAAGGACTGCTTGAAGTGTTCCCCAGTGAGAACGATGGTGTATGGTTGGACGGTGAAAGAGACAGGAAAGAGAGAGATCAGAACGATGAGAGTTACTAAGAGCTTCAGGATTGCGCTACGCGTCATTTTGACGTTGAACGAGTAGAGTAGAGCAGTAGCAGAAGAAGAAGAAGAACGTAAACAAGAGATGGACGTGATCTTCTGTTAAGGCAAGTATTCATGTTTATCTGAATTTGTTTTTTTTTTTTTGATAAAAAGATCTCATTCCATTTATTTAAGAGGACATACATATTTGATTTCAAACAACAAATCAATTATAAATATTAGTAGAATTTCAGTACACTAATGTGACTGACATGGTCTAGTCTAGACGACTTATTTCTAAAGATTGAAGTTTAAGAGATAGCACAATTCTGATTCCAACTGGAGCGGTGCTACTCAAGCGGCAAAGTAGCACCACTCTTAACATAAATAGATATATTTTATCTATATTTTAAGAATTTTTTTCCTATTTACAACACATCATATATATTATTTGTAAAAATATTCATTACTATAATGCAAACACTTTCACAAACATATTTATAACTACACGTAAATACTTTGTACTTATACATTACAAGCATCAAAATTTTTAAAGAAAAAAGATTTTAAACAAATATGTTATTGTTTTGGGGACGTTTTAAAGTTTTAATGTTATTAAAATTTTTTATAATTTTGGAGTTAACATTTTTAAAAAATTTTGTAATAACATTTTACATGAATTGAATTTGTTGATATCCTTCATTAATTAAACAAAGTAAAAATAAATAAACTATTGGCAAAACAATAAAATTTATTTGTTAGAGATTTTATTTTCTTAATATAATTTTATGGACAATTTTATTTTCCACATATAAAGCCCAAAAAAGTAAAACTGAGATTTAAACCATGTGCAAAATTGAAGTTCATTTCTTTAATTTTATTTATTTTTTAACAATTTTATGAAAACTTATTATGCTTTTCAACAAAATTTTATAATTTTTTTTTTTTTATAAGATCTAAAATTGAGTGGATTGAATACAGAAAAAATGACTTCAAAATTATCTTATCCTCTAATTTAACAAGTAATATCCTGGACTCTCTACTCTTACACTTATCTGATCCTCAGAATTAGGCCAGCACGCACGCACGCACGCAGCTAAAAACTAATCAGTTTATAATGCTGAATGTACTGAATCGCAGATATAATACTTTTATTATCAAAATGTTGTAAACAACATTATTATCTTCTCATGCTTATTATTAGGCGTGTCCTTATTGCGAACGCTGCACGTTTGCCCACTTGACTAATTTGCCCACTTGACTAATTTTGTTATGTTTCAAATTTTTAATTATAAATGGATATAATTTTGTCTATATTTTTAAAATTTTGTTCTTGTTTACAACATATATTATACACACTATTTGTATAGTATTTATAATTATAATACAACGATTTACAAGAACCAAGTCACAACTATGTATAGATTATTGATACAAAGGGGCTGCAAAAGAGAAAATAGTGAAAAAAAAGTTTGTTTTAAAGCGTGTTATAATGTCAATTTTCTTAAGACAATATTCACCTCCACTAATAACGGTATGCATATAGATTACAAGCGAATTTATCTTCAAGATACAATGAAGTCCTGAACAAATCTGTTTGTTTACCTGCGTTATGCACACACGAAATTAGATTTCGAATACCCTCAAATTTTACTATTCAACTAAGAAATTAGAAATTTGTTCACTGCAGAATGAACAAATCTTAATGATAAATTTTGAAGAAATGAAAAGCTTTTGGGAGGGAGAGAATTTCGAAATTGTCTTCTATCATTTCTGTAATTCTATGATTATCTATTCAAATTTATAGGCCAATGAGTCTATTTATAGAGAGATGATGTGAATAAAAAATTATAATTTTTCATTTTTCTGTAATTTGATGTGAACATGCATATAAATTACACTTGCTTCCAACCAAAACATAAGTTGGACTTACGCTCATGCTGCTACCCAATCAACCATGTCGCACGGGTTTGAAACCCAAGGCGCTGGCTGCACGCCCATAGGCCTGCGGATTGGGGCCATCCTCTCAACAAAATTAGGGTACGTTTGGATAGTGAGAAGTGTTGAGAATGTTTATAAATAATAGTAAAAAAGTAATGAAAAAGTAATAATAAAATATTGAATAGTAATAAAAAGTAGGTGAAAAGTAATGAATAGTAAAAAAGTAAGTAAAAAATAATAATAAAGTAAAGAATAGAGGTACTCTCACTTGCCAAACAAACTCCTTTCTTGAAAGGGTAGGATTAAAGTCATCTATACCACCAAGCCAAGCATCTAATTTAACTTGTAATGCAGACCCAAAATATTATAATCATAAGTAATTGCTTATAGATTTTTTATAATTTCTCTCATTTTAAAATAATTCATAACTTTCAAAAATAAATCTCAACATATTATTAGTAATAAATATAATATATATTATTTTGACAATATTTTCAACACATATTTTTAAAGTATATATTAAGAATGTCAACAAACATCATGAATAAGACAAGCATTTATAAGCATTTATAAGAAAGTCCATAACTACTCTGTATAATCTAGTTGCCCGAAATCTAATAAGTAAGATTGATTATTTTTTGGTTCATGTTTGGATTATTTGTATAAAGCAAAATACGAATTATGAAAAAGTAATAAAAAAAAAAATTTAACTATTGTTATACCACTTCAGTCCCTCTCAAGTTGAATTTCTAGATCAGCAATTGAACTCAAAAATTAACTTTATGTCTCTGTATCTAAGTTCCAAAAGACTCTAAAAGCTTTTGAGATTATAAAAAAAAAAAAAAAAAAAAAAAACTCTTTGTGCTTTACTATCCTATTTCCATTAATAACTTTAAAAAAAAAAATTATCGCCCGACAAAGTAGAATAATTTCAATGGATTCAATGCACCGACCAAATTAAACTAACATAAAGAAGTTGTAGATAGCCACCAATAGTCAAGCCCCAACTAAGCTCCACCCTTGAGCTAGTTAAAAATATAGAAAGTTTAGGAAATTGTTCTTAAAAAGCTCACCTCCTTCGTAATCTAAAGTTGCCAAGTTTCAATTGAAATGTTCAGTAAGAACAAATCAACTCAACATCGTTTTTCTTTTCAAAAGATTCCATGATATAATGTAAGGTGTACAATTTGCTTGTTCTTCTGGGTAGGAGCTTAGATATAAAAGGAAAAAAATGAGATTACTTGGAGTAAATAATGTTCTTTCCAAGCATCACGTATAGTATTGCAAAATCGGATTTCTGTTATCAGAATGTAAGGCTAGTTTTACACTTTAGTGAGGTGTCTCACAACAAGGACTTTGGGGGTATGGGGAAATATCAAACATTTCTTCTGTTCTCTCATTCACTGCCCATTGTTGAGCAGTTTGGCCAAGAGTTGTTCAAATTTAAAAAAAAAAAACCAAAAAAAAAAAAAAGGTAATCAAACTTTAAATTAATTATGTCAAATTTGGAATTTTTTTCACATCTCTATCTATTCCATTTGTGAATGCAAATAAAGAACGATAATTTAAAAACAATGACTATGTGCTGCATGATTGATGGAATCTATATGTGCGTATATAATCTGTTCATAGGAATTTGTCTATGTACAAATTAACTCTACTCTCAAATTTCTTGTTCTGGGCAGATCTCATCTTTTAGATACAAGCTAGAATACACAGAAATAGAGCATTTGAAAATCACAATTAGAGAAGACTAGCATAGTGTTATGAGCAATAATGCAGAATGAAGTATTTTGAGGAGGATGATAGCAGATGAAGAGTTCGAGAAAATCTTCTATTAGTTTGTGAGTTAGTTAATAAGCAAAACATTGTAATTACAATACTAGCCTTACTTAACTGTCATAATGTACCAAAATGCTATTATCTTCATAACATAATAAACGATAGAATGCGTATAAAAGGGAGGGCTCTGTAAGATGTAAGTCATTGAAAAAAGCTTAGTAAAGTGCATTTGGAGGAACTGATCCCTCGAAGATCAGATTTGTGAGTCATTCTTGAGTTTTATCCTTACAATTAGTACCAGAGCAGTTCGATTTTTCTTGGAATTTTTTTTTCTTTTTTTGGAAAAAGGGCGGAAGGAACTCGTTATAAGGAGTTAGAGAAGATTGTGAGTGGGTTGCGGCAGAGCCAAGAACAACAAGGGAAGCATATGGAAGATCATCAGGGAGCATTGGAACAATTGAGTTCGAAGATGGATGTCTTAATTGAAGCTGTTAATGGTGGAAGAGGAGGTTATCAAAATGGCAGTAACAGACAAGAAGTTTCTGAGCGAGGGTTGATCACAGAGGTACGCAATTTTGCACCATTAAACTTGACTTTCCAAAGTTTGATGGGGAGAATCCGACGGGGTGAGTTTATAAAGCAAACCATTATTTTGCTTTGTAACCCATGCCAGATGGGTAAAAGCTTCTAATGTCATCTTTTTATATGGAGGGGAGTGCTTTGATTTGGTTTCAAGGTGCTGAATCTATTGGTATATTTGATTATTGGAGTGGGTTTGTGTATGCTTTGCAATTGAGGTTTGGGAATTCATCTTATGATGATCCCATGGAAGTTCTTACTTGACTTAAACAGAATTCCATTGTGGCTACCTATAAAACACAATTTGAAGTGATATCTAATAGATTGAAGGGGTTGTCTGAAAATTACAAGTTGACTATGTTTTTAAGTGGTCTAAAAGATAAAATAAGGCTGCCTGTGAGGATGCTACACCCTCAGAGTCTCAATTTTGCATTTGGCCTTGCCAAGATTCAAGAAGAGTACATCCTTAGTACTCGTGGCAGCAGTAGAGGAGGGAATTATCAAAATTTCTGTGTACCATTTTCTGTTGGTGGAAATGGCTTTAATAATAGTACTGTAAGGAAGGAGAATACTAGGGTAGGAAGAGCTAATAGTTTTAAGCCTAATTTGCCTATACAAAAAGTTAGTCCAGATGAAATGAAAGAGATAGGGGAAAAAGGTTTGTGTTCTTTCTGTGATGAGAAATGGAATCCTAATAATAAATGTGAAAGAAGAAAAGCAAGAATTTTTCTGATGGGAGGGATAGAGTGGTTTAAAGAAGATGAAGTTCAAGATTGTGAGTTGACAGAAGAAGAAACTGTTGTTGACAGTTTGACATCTCAGAGTGAAGTTCTTGAGATATCCTTGCATGCTATTGTAGGATTCTTGAGTCCAAGAACCACGAGAATCCATGGTAAGGTTCAGAACAGTTCTGTAACCATTCTTGTGGATACAGGCTGATATGAACCCGTGGCATAATTTTCTTGATCCCATGGTTGCTAAGAAGGTCGGATTGATAGTTAATGATGTACAACAAGTGGAGGTACGAGTGGCAAAATGGAGATAGGATGAGGAGTGAAGGTATGATAGAAGGGTTGCAGTTTCACATGCAAGGGGATCAGTTTAACACTAATTTCTTTTTATTACCACTAGGAGGATGTGATGTGGTGGTGAGAATGCAATGGCTAAGGACTTTAGGTCCTGTGTTGTGGGATTTTAATGGTCTTACAATGTCTTTTCAGCACAATAGCAAACCAAAATCATTTGAGGAATTAATTCTGCCAAATTTGAGATAGTTGGAGACATTCAGATCTGCCAGTTAACAACAGTTGAGAGGAAGGAAATGTTCTTGCAAATAATTTAGCAGCAGCAAAGTGATGTTAAGGAAGAAATTGATGGGGAGATACAAGAGGTTTTAAAGAGTTTTTTTGCAGTCTTTGAAGAACTAAAAGAATTACCTCCAAGAAGAAGCCACGATCATAAGATTAATTTGAAGAAGGGTACAATGCTTGTTTTTGTTAGGCCCTATAGGTATCCCTTTGAACAAAAAGTTGAGATTGAAAAAATAGTTAAAGAATTACTTGAAACTGGGGTAATAAGGTGTAGTCAGTCTCATTTCTCTTCTCCAGTCATTCTTGTAAGGAAGGCTGATGGGTCTTGGCGAATGTGCATTAATTATAGGGATTTGAATAAGGAAACTATTAAAGATAAGTTTTCAATTCTTGTGGTGGATGAGCTTCTAGATGAGTGTGGAGCTACTGTTGTTTTTAAACTAGACCTAAGGTCTGGTTATCATCAAATCAGAGTGTGGGAATCTGACATTGAGAAGACTGCTTTTCGAACCCATCAAGGACATAATGAGTTTTTGGTTATGCCATTTGGTTTAACCAATGCTCCTGCTACTTTTCAGTATTTGATGAATGAAATGTTTCAGCCATTTTTTAGGAAGTTTGTCATTTTTTTTTTTTAAATTTTTTTTAAGACATTCTAATATATAGTAAGAACAAGACTGATCACTTACAACATTTAACTATGGTTTTGACAGTTTTAGCAAAGCACTCATTGTTTGCTAAAAGAAGCAAGTGTAGATTTGCTTGTAAGCAAATTGATTATCTTGGACATTTATTATCTGTTGAGGGAGTGCAGACTGATCCATCCAAGATAAAGGCCATGATTGAGTGGCCTTAACCTAAGTCTGTTAAATCCTTAAGGGGATTTCTTGGACTAACTGGCTACTACAGGAAATTTGTGAGACATTATGGATTGATTGTTGGTCCTTTAACTGATCTACTCAGGAATGATGCATTCCATTAGGGATCAACAGCTACTCAAGCATTTGAGACACTGAAAAAAGCTATGACTCAACCACCTGTCTTAGCTTTACCTGATTTTACTAAACCATTTTTTATTGAGTGTGATGCATTAAGTAAAGGAGTGGGAGTTGTCTTGATACAAGGTGGAAGACCTTTGGCATTCCTTAGCTAACCTTTAAGAGTGAAAGCCTTGGATTTATTTGCCTACGAGAAAGAATTCTTAGCCTTGGTGTTGGCTGTCAAGAAGTGGAGGTCTTACCTTTTGGGAACTAAGTTTGTCATTAAAATTGACCAACAAAGTTTGAAGTTTTGCTGGAGCAGAAAATAGGCACACCATCACAGCAAAAGTCGCTTAACAAATTGATGGGCTACGATTTCACAATTGAATATAAGGGAGAAAGAGAAAATGTAGCTGCTGATGCACTCTCAAGAATAGATGAAGTTACTGAGAAGGAAGCAGTGATAGCTGCTATTACTGTCTTGGATCCTTTGTGGCTGCAACAATTTAAGGATTCTTACTTGTAAGATGAGAAAATTACTAACATTTGCAGGAGGTTGCAACAAGGAGAGTTGGTGAATAAAGCTTTTATAGTCGAGAATGGGTTTTTGTTAAAGAAAGGAAGGCTGTTTCTTTTAGCTACGTCTTCTTTGGAGCAGCAAGTTCTCCAATTTATACATAGTAGTGCCTTTGGTGGACATTCAAGGTATCAAAATTCACTTCACAACGCTAGAGTAGACTATGTTGTTGCAGATGCAATTTTTTGAACTTCTCTTGAAATATCCAATGCCTAAAATGCCAGGAAGATGGCTCTAAAGGAGTTGCTGCAGGTGATGTTGAAATGAAAAAGGGGGACTGGACTTGTCCTGAGTAAGTTCGATTTTATGATATTAGTTTTATATGATAATAATAAATCCCCTGAATATATATATATATATATTGTGAAATATATTGAGAGCATAACACATGTTGGATTTAGGGCTTAGTGTTGTGGTTTTATTTCATTTCATTTCCCTTTGTTTATCTAATATGGTTTCGTAATTCATGTAACGTTATCATCCATATTTGATATGCTACTGTCAGTGGTAGACTATGGACGAGTCCTGCACTTCTCTTGTTTTTCTTCTCAACTTTGCTGTCATGAAATGCTTGTGTTCCATGCGTTGCATATGTTCAATGATTCTGACTGGTGCCCTTCGTGTTTGTTACAGATGCAATTTCATGAATTTTTCTGGAAACATACGTTGCCTGAAGTGCAAAGCAGAGGGGCCAAAGAGGGTTAGTACAGCGGAGGTGGAAATGAAAGAAGGAGATTGGAACTGCCTGCAGTATGTTTCCTATTCGCGTCTTGCTAATCAAAATAAATTTTAACTGCTGTTCATATAAACTCATATGCACTTCATTGCCTATGAACACTTGGGTCCTCATGAATTAGCCTCTTTCTGCAGGTGCGACTTCATGAACTTTGCTAGTAATAGGAAGTGTTTGCGCTGCCGAGAGCCACGGCCTAAAATTCCTGGAAAATGGGAATGCCCCTCGTGAGTTCATGAACTTTGCTGTCATGAAATGCTTGTGTTCCATGCGTTTCATATGTTCAATGGTTCTGACTGGTGCACTTTATGTTTGTTACAGATGCAATTTCATGAATTTTTCTAGAAATATACGTTGCCTGAAGTGCGAAGCAGAAGGACCAAAGAGGGTTAGTGCAGCGGAGGTGGAAATGAAAATAGGAGATTGGAACTGCCCGCAGTATGTTTCCTATACGGGTCTTGCTAATCAAAATAAATTTTAACTGCTGTTCATTTAAACTCATGCACGTCATTCCCTATGAACGCTTGGGTCCTCATGAATTAGCCTCTTTCTGCAGGTGCGAGTTCATGAACTTTGCTAGTAATAGGAAGTGTTTGCACTGCCGAGAGCCACGGCCTAAAATCCTGGAGAATGGGAATGCCCCTCGTGAGTCTCTCTCTCTCTCTCTCACGCGTGCGCTCGTGGGTGATGTTTATCTTTAAAATAACTGAAAAACGTATTGACACATGGTTGCTTTTTGTAGATGTGACTTTGAATTATAGAAAGAACATAGCATGCCTGTGTAACTGCGAACGCCCCAGAGAACGAGCAACTTCTGAATATGAATAGCAGTTATGGAGGCGGCCTTAGTAGTAGTAGTATCAGAAGCGACTTCATTGTCCTTACCGAACTCATGGATCATGATGCTTGGACGCAAGTAATCTCGGGCAAAATCTCTTGGGTCGCCAACGCAACAATAATGATGGAGGTTGTACCGTAGAACAATTCAACCGGATGCACCCCCCTTCATCTGATGGGAGAGGCGAGCCAATCCTGGTGGGGGATTGGGTTCAAGATATTGATGAGATACTGCGGGTCCTGACCTGTATAGATGAACCGAAGGTGGCGTATGACACATTCAAGCTAACTGGGGAGGTGAAAAGATGGTGGATTTTTGAAAAAACTATCAGAGAAGCTAAAGGGACGAAAATAGCCAGTTGGTTGCATTTCAAGCAGATTTTTCTTGAGCGCTTCTTCCCAAGCTCGGTCAGAGACGACAAGGCTATGAAATTTGCCACTTTGCTGCATGGTGCTATGACGGTATACCAGTATGCAGCCAGATTTACCAAGTTGTCACGTTGCTGCATACCTAATCCTTGATGAGGAGAAGAAGGCTCGTAAGTTCGAACATGGGCTGAACGAAAAACTTTATGAAGAGTGGTGGATTTTCATGGTCCTTGGTCCATGTCAAAATGATACCCAGATAGAGTAGTCATTTTCTTCGAATCATGCAGTGCAACGCTTCTTTGAAGGCTTCGTTCAAAAACGGTGGCCTTATTCACCAACCCATTCATAAAGTTTTTCGTTCAACTCCTATTTGAATTTACACGCCTTCTTCTCCTCATCAGGGATCAGGTATGCAGCAAAATGTGAAAACTCGATAAATCTGGCTGCATACTGGTGTACAGTCATAATATCCTGCACCAAAGTGACAAATTCCATAGCCTTGTCGTCTCTGACCGAGCTTGGGAAGAAGCACTCTGGAAAAATCTGCTTCAAATGCAACCAACTGGCTATTTTCAGAGAACCTGGATTCATCCATTTATCTTGTACCAGAGGCATTACAAACCAAAAGCTTAATCAACAACCGCTATAGTAGGGTCTATCTTCTTCTTCCTCTCGCTAAAGCTACGGCATGAGATCAAGCTCGGAAGACAACATTGCACATGCCTACAATAAATAAAGTAAATTGTAGATTTAAATTAAAATTTGTCTATATATAAAAATATATCTATTTAGAAGGGGATGTTTGAGGGAAAATTTCTCCCTAAACATCGTTTCTGGCCTAAGCCAATATTGATCTTTCTCCTATCTTTGGAATGACTTGTTGGAAAGAGACTAGAAATGCAGAGCATTGTATTCTGTTTTCACCTTAAGAAAAAGACCCATTTTTAAAATGAAGTAGTTCTCAATGGACTTTCACAAAAATGCCATTGAAAATCCTTTTCATGAAATTACAAAAGGGATGATGGACCACAACATAATTTTATTTTCAATTTCATCTTGCTGGGGTGTCAAGTAAAAAAAATGGTTCTTATTGGGCAGAAAAAAAATGTTTTTTTGAGTAGAAAAAAATGGATACTAGTTTCATTCCATCCCCCAGTCTTCCTTACAATTCCAGTACAAGAACCGAATCTACTAGTGCTCAACATATCCAGTATTCATGTTCATAGTTCTCCACTAGAAAACACCAGCCAAAAGAATAGAAGACTCTATTTGAGCTTGTCCAATAAGAGAATGGAACTTTTAGTGGAAGAGAGAAGAGAATGGAGGAGTCTAGGTGTAAAAAAGGCATGCGGAAAAGAAAAGCATAGAAGAGAGAATTCAAATTCCGCCCAAAACTCATTCACAAGTAAAACCAAAACGAGTCGTTTCATTAAATGATTTCATGTCAGTGGTCGGTGCACTTTGGTGTGCAAATTCGCCTGAAAGAAGAGTTTTCCATATATATATATATATCATATATATTGCTATAGAGTAGTCACTGTAGTTGTGCACACATTGCATACACTACGTGGCTGCTTCTGGTCCTTTTATTTTTATTTTTATACAAAACGCATCAGAAGGCTTCTACCCCTCGCTCTCTCTCCTCCTCTCTTTCATCATCTCTCTCTCCATCGTCTCTCTCTTGCTGGCTCTTTCTCTCTCCTCGACTCTCTCTCTCATCCCTCATCGACTCTCTCTCTCATCGTCACTCTCTCTCTCATCTCCGCTCTCTCTCTCATCAGCTCTCTCTTAGTCTTGTTAAGAGTGGTTTGGAAGATGTGTTATTTGAATGATGCCACATAGGATGTGCAAAAGTGGCTGCTCCCAACAATGGCTGCTCCTAATATTTTTCCTATATATATATATATACACACACTAGTAAGGCACCACGTGCACGTAGGCCCAATTGATGATTTTTGTTGTCGTAAATGTTTAACTAGAGAAATGCTACTTTGACACCTCATTTTGATACCTCCTTTATTTTTTTTAATTTTTATTTTACTTAATAGTTGAAGAAGTAACCATTAGTGTATTGATTTTTTTTTATTTTTTAAAATTTTTTTAAAATGATAAAATAATATAAATAAAAAAATTGAAAAAGTTACTTTGTACACGCAGTTTATAACGACACCAAAAAAATGTGTTATAAGTAGGAGTGGTGCTACTATTTATATCTACACGCAGATATTTGTACTTATATATTACAAGCATAAAAAATTAAAAAGAAAAGAAAGATTTTAAACAGTTATGTTATTGTTTCGGAGACGTTTTAAAGTTTTAACGTTATTAAAATTTATTATAATTTTGGAGTTAAGATTTTCAAAAATTTTGTTAATAACATTTTACATGAATTGGATTTATCTGATATCTTTCATTCTTTGCTTCGCTCTCTTACTCTCTCATCTCGAAAATCCCTTTCAACTTCCTCATTCTCTCTCTATCTTCCCCCCTCAAGTCGAGCCTTTAAGATGCTATGTTTCTCTAAACTTTGGTCCTTCTTTCTCTTAGTTTTTGTGCTTATTCCGTTTTTCAACTAAAATTTTTAAAATTTATTTTAATAAGGGATAAAAAGGAGTGGATACAAAAATCTATGTATTTTTTTAAGGCCCAGCCCAAAACCTTTCCCAGGCCCAACCCACCCCTCTTGCATATGTCCTATATTTATTACATCCCAAAAGAAATAGATAATGTGTTAATCTTAAATTTATGAAATAAATTATTAAGAAATAAATAATTTAATTATATAGTTATAATATAAGCTTTCATATTTTAGGACCAGGAAAACAATTTGAACAAATTGTAATACGTCAGAAATTTTCGAACTTCTTAAATAAACTATTGGCAAAACAATAAAATTTATTTGTTAGAAATTTTATTTTCTTAATATAATTTTATGGAAAATTTTATTTTCCACATATAAAGCCCAAAAAAGTAAAACTGAAATTCAGATTTTTATATCTAAAGCCCAACCTCTTCAACTTCATCCCTCCATTAATAAAAACAGAGCAAAGTATATAACTAACTGCAGATTTATACTAAAATATAGAAATTTAATTCAATATTTACAACACTGAAAATAAGAACAAATAAAATACAGCAAGACATTAAAATCTATTTTCTAAACATTTTCATCTGATTCCTATGAGCCGAATTGAATCATGTGCAACACTAGATCCCCTTGTTATTTCAGGAGGAGGGAAACCGCCTGGTAGAGATATAATTGAATCATCTGCAAGGAAACTGTTCTCTGAGTTGATTGATCTGAGTGAAGCATCCTCTGATCCAGTACTTCCAAGGCCTGCTGTCAAGGGAATGAAACAAAAGGAAGAGTGTAAAGTTCATGGATGATAAACTGTCTCAAGATGTTGAGATGATGAGAGGGGATTGGATGTGTCTTAAGTGAGTTTCCTTCAAACTTCAAAGCTTCTTAGTTTTGTGTGGGAGTGAAGTAGAACTGCCTCATATATCCAATACTTCCATTTGATGGAATTGAAGGGATAGAGGGGCATCTTCTCCATATCTGTCATGTTTGACGTTACGTGTCCATGAACTTATGCTTGCTATGTTGCTGCAGATGCAATTTTTTGAACTTCTCTAGAAATATCCGATGCCTAAAATGCCAGGAAGATGGCCCTAAAGGAGCTGCAGGTGATGTTGAAATGAAAAAGGGGGACTGGACTTGTCCTGAGTAACTTCAATTTTGTGATATTAGTTTTATATGATAATAATAAATACCCTCAATTTATATATATATATATATATTGTGGAATATATTGAGAGCATAACACATGTTGGATTTAGGGCGTAGTGTGGTGGTTTTATTTCATTTCATTTCCCTTTTGTTTATCTAATATGGTTTCGTAATTCATGAAATGTTATTATCCATATTTGATATGCTACTGCCAGTGGTAGACTATGGACGAGTCCTGCACCACTCCCGTTTTTCTTCTCAACTTTGCTGTCATGAAATGCTTGTGTTCCATGTGTTGTTCAATGATTCTAACTGGTGCACTTCCTGTTTGTTACAGATGCAATTTCATGAATTTTTCTAGAAATATACGTTGCCTGAAGTGCAAAGCAGAGGGGCCAAAGAGGGTTAGTGCAGCGGAGGTGGAAATGAAAAAAGGAGATTGGAACTGCCCGCAGTATGTTTCCTATTCGTGTCTTGCTAATCAAAATAAATTTTAACTGCTGTTCATTTAAACTCATGCACTTCATTCCCTATGAACACTTGGGTCCTCATGAATTAGCCTCTTTCTGCAGGTTCGAGTTCATGAACTTTGCCAGTAATAGGAAGTGTTTGCGCTGCCGAGAGCCACGGCCTAAAAGACAGCTAAATCCTGGAGAATGGGAATGCCCCTCGTGAGTCTCTCTCTCTCTCTCTCTCTCTCTCGTGGGTGATGTTTATCTTTAAAATAACTGAAGAACGTATTGACACATGGTTGCGTTTTGTAACTGCGAACGCCCCAGAGAACGAGCAACTTCTGAGTATGAAGAGCATTTATGGAGGCGGCCTTATTAGTAGTAGTATCAGAAGCGGCTTCATTGAACTTACCCAACTCATGGATCATGATGCTTGGACGCATGTAATCTCAGGTTGATCAAGTTCATTCCGATGTTTCTCTCTGCTCACTGCAACCTGATATTGCACTCTATTTTGTCAATTTTGATTCTCCCCAGGATTTTTACAAAATCAATGATAGAAAGAGGAATCTGTAGTTTGCAATTATAGAATTGAGCACGGAATCTATAGTTCATTGTTTCAATACCGCGGCTACAATATTCTGTTCAAGGTTTTCTGCTCTGCTAAACATGGCTGGCCAATATTAAATGATTTGATAAAGAAGCATGATTGACTGGATGGAAATGTGGCTGTAGAGGTGTTAACAAAAAAGAAATACTTTCTAGAAATGAGGAATGCATAAATAAAGTACACTGGTTAATATTGCACCATGATATGATCTTTAGGATCGTCGCACAGCCACCTGAGCAGTGGCAGAAACAGCACGCCTACGATGCCTCTCACGAAGATAAAGGACAGCAAGTAAACAAGCAAAAAGAGTCAGAATTGTTGCATTTTCTTTCTCCAAGAGCACATTCTCCACCCATGCTTTTATTTTAGGAAAGACTCCAGGCAACGAATCAATCAAATGGACCTAGATTTCATCAAAACAAAACCCATAATTAGCTCAGCAAAAATTTAATGGCAGAACGTATTTTTAAAAATTTAATTTTTGTAATCCTCAAGACCAAGCAGAAAGAAGAAAACAACCAGAAATTAATGGAACAGAGAGAGTTTAAACATTAGAAACAGCTTAAGATCGGGCAAACATGATATGAAAAGACGAATTTCCAACAAACCCCCATCTCCCTTGTCACGGCCTGATATTATTTCTCAGGTTTTCTTCTCAATGTAGTCACTAAAGAGCTGACAAGATGGGGTATAGGTTCCATGACAAACAAGACATTTAGAACTAGTAGAATTACATGACGAAACTATAACAAACAGCAAACAAAAAGATAAAGGCCCAGTTGCTATGTGCATGATTGTGGACAATCTACAATCTATAGTCTAATTGAAACAAGACCATAATAATTTTATTGTTATGAGCAAATCCCAAAGCTCAGTTCACAGTATGTGCTGATCAAGGGCCAACGATTCCTTTTAAGTGTGAATAGCAGTAAAAACGTTGTGTTGTTGAATTAAAGAAGGATATGAGATGATACTAAGTTAAATAGAAGCCTAATAATGTATTCATGTCTGCATTTTGCTTTGTTTTGGGGGAAAGGACATTCCTTTCTTCTTCTTTTTTTCTTTTTGTTTTTCTGGAAATTTTTGGCATGCCAGCCTGTTGGCTCTTTCAGCAGGCCCAAGAGCCCTCCTCCACTTCCCCTCAAGTCTTCTATTCCCTTTGTCTCTGCCACTGACCTCCTTTTGGACCTCACCCCTATCAGGAGAGTTAAGCCAATTTGGTGCCTGTGGAGTATGTATTGAGAAGTCCCACACGGTTTAGGAACAAATTTATCTTGAGATTTATAAGGAATTACCCCACTCCTCCTATAGTATGGAGTCCAACACTCCTTTGACTCATAAAAAATGTACATGAAGCAAGCAACAAGGGCAAAACTTCTGAAACTTGGCACTTGCTTAAATTAGGTGGCTTACAGTTATTTTTTCCTTCCTCTTTTATTCAGAGAGGCCCTACTCCCTCCACCCAAAAATTATGTCAATTTACTATGATCCTTCAGAGAGGCCCTAATACCAACAAAAAAAATAACACTCTGCATCAGAAAATGCTGAGATTTTCTCCATGACTCTCGATATCGGGACTAGTTCTATGTTATAAAGTGTCAAATTAGTCCATAACCCGAACTCCTGTGGCCCAGAGACAAAAAAAGTCCATATATCTCGTACTGAGAGCCAGGGCCTAACATATTTTTGTCACCATTCAAAGGAAGATATCGCTGCTCCATGAGCCATTTGTAACCTTGACTGAGCATGTCAGAATGCATGTCAGGGTTATCATACATGTCAATTTCTGTCAAGCGGCTCTTACCAATAATTGGATAGGTTTGTAGGTATTGGATAGAAAAGCAAAGTCCAGCATTTGGGCATGGTAGGCATTTTGCTGCACTTAATAGAACATAACATTCTATGAAATCAAAATTTGCTTCTGCAATTACAGCTCAAGAACATGAGCTGGTAAACAGACAAGAGACTCACCAAGAAACTATTTGCATAGTTCATTCGAATCCACAAGCTTGCAAGGGCAAGTGTTACAGGCAACTTTGCGTTGGGATCAGTCTCTAGTGCTTGATCATAGTAACGCTTGGCAAGATGGAGATCAATTGGAAGTCCTTGACCACGCTCATACATGTACCCAAGGTTGAACATGGCTTGTGCATTAGATTTCTCTTTGGCAAGCATGTAAGCTGTTGCTGCACGATGATAATCTCTCTCAATACCCTAAGAAAAAAAAGGGGGAAAAGATGAAAGGTTAAGCAAATCATGGAGTAGGAGATCCAAGAACATGATCTAAATCATCTTCCCGAACCTTGAACATGAAAAATATGCATATTTCATCCGAGATACATACCTGACCATAGTAATATGCATCCCCAATCAACATCGCAGCATGTTCATTACCCTGCTCAAAAGCTTGCCACCACAAAGAATTTTCAAGTCGATGCCTTTCTGCATCTGTGCAGAGCTTAGATTCTCCCATGCACATGCTACGTTTCCCATATTTGTTAAGTATCCATGCAGCATTACTTTGTGCTACCTCATACCCCAGCTCAGCCATCCTTGCATACAAGAGGAATGCCTTACCCACATCACCTTTTAAGTATGACTCGAGTGCACATCTAGACAAGGAAGTCCATGGTCCAAGTTCAGCAATTACTTTGTATAATCTAGTTGCCTGAAATTCAGTAAGTAAGATTGATTATTTTTTGGTTCATGTTTGGATTATTTGTTTTTTTTTTTTATATTATATTATATAAGAATGATGTTAGACTTTTGTAATAGCCATTAGGAAAAACATATGGAATTTTTTACTAATGAGGAAAAACACTTATCTTTTATTACCATAAACGTGCCATATATATCCCTAAGTTGATAAATATATTGATAACTAATTTTATTATGTATATAGCAAAATACGCATTATGAAAAAATATTAAAAAAAAATTAACTATTGTTATACCACTTCAGTCCCTCTCAAGATGAATTTCTAGATCAGCCATTGAACTCAAAATTAACTTTATGTCTCTGTCTCTAAGTTCCAAAAGACTCTAAAAGCTTTTGAGATTAAAAAAAAAACTCTTTGTGCCTTACTATCCTATTTCCATTAATAACTTAAAGAAAAAAAAAAAACTGAATTTACCTCTTGAAGGTTCTTCTTAAGCCCCACACCGGTTTGTAACATCTTTGCCAGCTGGTAGAATGCCTTCGGTTCAGCTGCATTAGCAGCCTTCTTAAAATACTCATATGCTGTCCACAAATTCTTCTCTATCCCAATCCCTTTTAGATACATTACTCCGAGGTTATATTGGGCGCTGGAATCGTTCTTATTAGCAGCCTTCATAAAGCACTCTCTTGCCTGTAATGGAAAGCAACAGTCTGTGGCTCATGCTCTGAAATTAGACTACAAACAGATCTAAAACAACTTCATGAGTATACAAAACTGAGGACAAACAAACGAAACATTGATCATGGGAGGAAACCCAATAAACTTTTATTGAAGTAGAAGTAATATACCAGAAAGCCAAGTGCATGTCAATATCGTGTGAAAGTCTGATAGATGATTCTTTTACATTTGCTGTTGTGTATAAAGAGGAAAGGCAATGCTAGGAATTTACTATTGCGAGGTGATTGTGGTTGAGCTAAGATCCATTCCTTTATGTTTGGATGTCAGCTAAGAATACCTTTGGCATATCCAATATTTAGATTGTATGTCTTCCAGTTTCTTCCTTCTTTTTAGTTTGGTGCTTTACATCCTGTTTTTTCATTAAACACATTAATCAATCAAACCAATGTTTTTTCATTAATTCTGTTCTTCACTTTCAAGGAGCACTACTGATAATAATAAAGCATCAGCATATAAGTATTCAGCAAACCAAAATAATCTTACCTTGGTATAATTCTTGCCGTCAACACCATAGCCTTTGACATACAAATACCCTATCCCATTATAAGCCGAATGAATTTGCTGTCTGGAAGCAAGGGTAAGCAATTCAAGCGCTTTCGTGTAGTTCCTCTCAACCCCAACTCCCCGAGCATATATCTCTCCAAGAACTTCCATTGACCTTGGCTCCCTCTTCTCCACAGCCTTCAAAAACCACGACACTGCCTTGGCATGATCAGGCCACAATCCTCTAAGCCCCAAGTAGTAAAACATGCCAATTGTGTACATGGCTTCAGCGTTCCCTTTCTGTGCCAGAAGTTTCAGAATCTGTACTTTCTCAGCATCCTCTCCTCTGAAGCTCATCAGGACCTCCTCATTCTCCTCCGCCCCAATGTGGATTCTGACTGGTTCATTCACAGGTGGATATTTTGAAACCAAGAAACTTTTTACAGCTACGTCTGCTAACTTGGCGTAAATTTCAACTGCTTTCTCATACCTCTGCAAATAATCAAGATAAACAATAATTGTCGTACTAGTTACTATAGAATTTAAAGAAAGAGAACATGACAAAATGAACAAACCTCTTGATGCGCGTAGGAATAGGCGAGGGCCATCTTGGACTGCGTATTGCCCCCCTCGGCAGCAAAGTGATGGTACATAAAAGACTTGGCCTTGTTCCTCTGCTTCATCAATCCCATCCCGTGCAGGAACCCAAGCACGGACCTTGCGTGAGCGTGGCCCTCACTCGCCGCGTTTCCGATCTCCGCTGCCGCCTCTTCCATTAACCGAGAGTCTCCGTAGCTCGCTGCGGAGACCATCTTGGACACACCGGAGAAGTACAGAGCCTCTAGAGCCGTACTCGTATTGGATGAGCCAGTGGCATCGGAGGCCGGCTTGAAGAGTGGTTTCCAGGAGCCGGGGTCAAGCTCGTTCTCGGACTTGTGGGTTGAGCCGGAGTCGCCGAATTCGTCCCAGTCGGGGAAGTCGTCGGAAGAAAAGGACTGCTTGAAGTCTTCCCCAGTGAGAACGATGATGTATGGTTGGACGGTGAAAGAGAGAGGAAAGAGAGAGAGAACGATGAGAGGGACTAAGAGCTTCAGGATTGCGCTACGCATCATTTTGACGTTGAACGAGTAGAGCAGTAGCAGAAGAAGAAGAAGAAGAAGAGAAGAACGTAAACAAGAGGTGGACGTGATCTTCGGTTAAGGTTTGTATTCTATATTTATCTGGATTTGGGTTATAGACTTCTAGTCAAAGTCTATTGATTAGGGGGAAAAAAAAAAAAAAAAAAAGTCTATTGACTTATGAATAATGGAGAGAGAAATCCTTTTTATTTTAGCATTATCTAAGAAATTGATTTGAAGAAACAAATCGATAAATATATATATATATATAAAATGTGTTTTTGTTGCCACGTCCTTTCTGGTCACTTTTCCAATAAGATGTTGCCACATCATCATTCATTATTTTTAAACCTGATCAGTTTGAAATGAAGGATTATAGATCCAATATTTTCTCCTCATTTTTGAAAAATGGTTTGATGCAATTTTACGATGATTTATCCCCAAAACTTCAAACGGTTAAAATTAATGAGTGCCACTATTCAATTATAAATTTATATTGTTCGATTTTAAGTAGCACTCTTCATAATTTATAGATATTTATAAATTAGTTTTTATAAAGAAATTAATTTATAAACATACAATGATACGTCAAGTATTTTTTTATATCATGAGATAAATCTAAATATTATACAAAAGTCAAATCGATTTATAAATTTTTTTAAGAAAAACACTACAATAGAACCTTAAAAAAAACACAAAACCATAATTATTTGATGCGGTTCAGGTAAGAATATGGTGAGAAATGTAGTTGACAATTCTAATAAGCCATGTTTTGATTGATTGAGAAGTGATATCAACTTATCTCATTTCATCATTATAAATTTTTTAAATTTTTACATAAAATATAAAAAATAATTCAATTTTTTTCAAATTTCAAAACAATAATATTATTAAAAAATAATATTATAATAATATTTTATTTAACTTTCATCTCAACTCTCAATCCAAACGGGACCTAAATCTTCATGATTTCTTAAGAAGTAGTTCCATACATGTGGCTTTGAATTGAGCTAAGTTCTCTTAAATAATTGTTGTTCTCTCAATGTCAATAGAGCTCAGAATTTCCTATGCAACTCGTATTTATCGCCCTTAATTTGTAAGTAATTAATGTCTCTTGCATGGTTTAGAATCTTAGATCAATACAATGCATGTTAACTTTATATATAAAGAGTGGGCCACAGGAATTTCAGGAACCTCTGAAGATCAGCAAGATCATAGTAAAATCTCCTTCGATTTCTCACTATGGAATTTGTCAACTTGCAAGTTTGAATCGATCCTATGTTTGGTTTCTATGACAGATAAGATCAAATTAATTTTTTGAGACTTCTTCTTCCCTCCAATATGTAAGTAAGATTATGCAAACCATAAAGTGCAAAATGGCTGGAAAAGAAGGGTGTATGGCATTAAAACTTGATATGAGCAAGGCATACGACATGATTGAATGAAGGTTTCTCGGATCAGTGATGAACATAATGGGCTTTGATCCAAGATGGGTTAATTTAGTGATGAAATGTATAGAATCAGTGTCATATTCTATATTGGTTAATGGGGTCCCCCAAAGATCTTTCAAGCCAAACCATCAATGGGTATTAGGCAAGGTGATTCTCTATCACCTTACCTTTTTATTCTATGTGCTGAGGCATTGAGCACAATAATAAGAAAAGCAGAAGAAAAAGGTTTAATTACTGGGGTTCCTTTTGCAAGAGACAAATTTAGACTCACTAAGGTTTTTTTTTTTTTCTTTTGCAAGGCTAATTTGATTGAGTGGAGCAGGTTTTTTAGCCTATTAAAAGTTTGAAGAAGCCTCAGGACAAAGACTGAACTCAAAAAAGACCTCGATCTACTTTAGTAAAATCATAGCTCAATAAACTCAAGATTTCATTCTAAGTATTGCTGGTGTGAGATCAACAATGCCATATGAGAAATACCTTAAATTGCCAACAATGGAGGGTAGAGCTCGAGAATAGTCTTTTAGAAGTATTTTGGATAAAGTGAAAATGAGGATCAATAGTCGTAAGGTGAAAACACTATCTCAAGTTGGAAATGAAATTTTTATTAAAGCAGTAGTGCAAACCCTCCCAACATATAACATGAGTGTTTTTAAGCTGCCAAGTAGATTGCTTTGAAGTATAAACAGTGTAATGCAAAATTTTGATGGGCCAACAAGAGATTGAGAAGAAAATCCACTGGGTTTCATGGAGTACCATGGGGAAGGCTAAATCAACAGGAGGTATGAGGTTTAAAGATTTGGAGAGTTCCAATCTTGCCATGCTTGCTAAACAAGGTTGGAGACTGATTCAACACCCTCAATCTCTAGCCTCTCAAGTCTTCTTTTCTGAATGCTAGTTAGGACAAAAGCCTTTTTATATATGGATGAGTATTTTGGCAGCCATACATTTAATTGAAGCAGGAACTTATTGGAGAATAGGCACTGGTGATAAGGTCAGTATATAGGATGACAAATGGCTTCCAAAGCTGCACCATCCAAGCTTCAGAGTCCTGTTTTGATACTAAATAGTAAGGCCAAAGTCCAGGATTTGATTGATGCAAGTGAAAAGAAATGGAGAATTGATTTGGTGGACAAGATTTTTGCAAAGGAAGAAGCAGAGATGATAGCATAGATTCCTATTAGCTCCTCCAATAGCTCTGATAAACTAATTTGGAAAGGCACCTCTAATGGCCTTTTCACTGTAAAGAGTGCCTACCATATGCAAAAGGAATTGCTATTGGTAGCAAAGGGTCAAGCTTCGAGCATCAATAGTTTTCAAAGGGTGTGACAGCTTATTTGGAAATTAAAGATAACCCCACGGAATAAGGTCTTCCTTTGGAGAGCTTGCCTTGAAGCATCACTAACACAAGCTAATTTGTTTAAGAGGAAAATAGTGGAGCATTCAAAGTGTCCTATATGTTCCAATGTAAAAGTGACTGTTGTTCATGCAATGTGGGAGTGTGAATCTGCTTAGGATGTATGGAGTCAATGTTTAAAAAGGCTCCAAAAGAGTCACTTCTCTCACAGGAATCTGCTGGAACTATTAGAGACAATGTCGAGCTCTATGGATATTAAACTGATGCATGAATTTGCAGTGGTAGCCAGGAAGATTTGGTTGAGAAGGAATGAACTTATTTTCAATAAAGAATTTAACCATCCCAACAAAGTGGTGAGGGATGCTCATCAAACCTTGCAGCTGCTACATGAAGTGGAGGAGCAGAAGACTGATACCTCAGGGCCAGGAAGCAGTACATTGGATAAGTGGGAACCCCTTCCTTTGAATACCTACAAACTAAACTGGGATGCTACAGTAGATAAGGCTTACACTAGAATTGGC
The DNA here is from genome assembly GCF_001411555.2 of Juglans regia. Classification (NCBI taxonomy): domain Eukaryota; kingdom Viridiplantae; phylum Streptophyta; class Magnoliopsida; order Fagales; family Juglandaceae; genus Juglans; species Juglans regia. The sequence goes on from NC_049915.1 coordinate 16,793,065, forward strand.
ATAGGGGTTGTTGTTCGAGATTATGAAGGAAAGGTTATTACTACCATGAGAAAGAACAAGAGCCTTTTCCCAAATCCATTACTGGCTGAAGCTTATGGGGCACTTCAAGCAACAATTTTTGGTTTAGAATTGGGACTAGGAAAGGTTATAATTAAAGGTGACTCCCTTTAGATCATTAAGGTTTTGAAGAATGAAGATAGTGCTTGGATAGTGCAGGGATGTTTGCAACTGAAGCAAAGGAAAATCTAAGGAGTTTTGCCAAGTGGGAGGTTCTTCATGTTAGAAGAAATATCAATGTAATAGCACATATCTTGGCAAAAGAAGTATTAACCATTTCCGATGTAATTGTTATCATGGAGAAATCTCCTCCATGTATTTCAGATTTGTTATAATGGAAATGATCACTATAGTTCCCTTTAAAAGAAAAATTGTAAGTAAGATTTAGTTCCATTGCCGAAGTATTGTTTTTTTATTTTATTTTATTTATATATCCTGGAATGTACCATGGATAGGCTTGCTATATGAATGGAAACTGAGGCCTTATTTGTTTTTGCAAATAAGATGAGATAAAAGTTAAAAGTTGAGATAAAATATTGTTAAAATATATTTTTTTAATATTATTTTTATTTTAAAATTTAAAAAAGTTGAATTATTTATTTTATTTTGTGTGAAAATTTGAAAAAATTATAATAATTAAATGAGATGAGATGAAATTTTTTGTAAAAGTGAACGAGGCCTAAGATATATTTGAGCTGCTAGAGGGTTTGTTGTTTTGCTACAAACCCACTAAATCTGTACTGAGGTGCAGAACTAAATTCTTTTCATTAGGTTTTGTTAAGATAACTGTTTTTGATAATTAAGTTGTTTAAGTTTCTTAATCTTATAATGATGGCTATGCTAGTCAACATTTCCAGTGAACATTTGAATATTTCTACTTAAACGTTCATTTGCATAATTTTCAATTTCTTCTCCTATCTGGTTTCCAGAATCTTGATTCACCGTTCATGTTTCATCTTTTCCAGGATATATAATCAAAGTGGATTTTTTTCTTGGTACCCCTTATACAGACCTAGTCCAAGAACTCTATTTGAACAAGACCTTTACACCATTTTATAATACGAAGACTTAAATTGATGAAGTAACTTGGCATATGAGAATTGAGAATCAGAATCTGCCTTTGCTCCTTTTCTTCTTATTTATGGGAAGCTGTACTCTTTGCATTGCTAAGTAGAACAAGTTTCTGGGCATTGACAAGAGGTTGAGTTGTCTGCTTGCTCAGCTGCATGGTCATAACCCTGCTTGGAAGCTTGCCACCACAAAGAATGTGCAAGCAGATGCCTTTATGCATCTGTGCAGAACCCAGATTCTCCCATGCACATGCTACGTTCCCCATAGTTGTCAAGTATCCATGCAGCATTGGTCTGTGCCACCTCATACCCCAGCTCAGCCATCCTTGCATATAAGAGGAATGCCTTACCCACATCACCTTTTAAGTATGATTCGAATGCCCATCTAGATAAAGAACTCCATGGTCCCTGTTCTGCAACTAATTTGTATAAAGCAGTTGCCTGAAATCAAAGAAGCTCGGTTATTGATTGGTAGATGTATAAGTTTTGGGCATCTTAACAACTTACAACAAACCGATCCCGACATAAGCTTGCATGAAGTCAGCTTATCATATGGGTTTTCTAAGGGGACTGAGCAAGCAAATCACCAAACTGAAAGAGACAAGCTGTTAACAGAATTAAAAATGAAAAAAAAAATAAGGTACAGAAAAAGGGCTTAGTTGCAATGTACATATATTATGTCGTCTGTGAAATATAAACACAAACCAAATGAAGAAAACATAAATAAAAGGCAGGATTTTACCATTGGAAGGTTCTTCTTAAGCCCCACACCGGTATGAACCATCTTTGCGAGCTGGTAGAATGCCTTTTGGTGACCCGCATTAGCAGCCTGAATAAAAGAGGAATAGGCTCTCCTCGAATCCTTCTTTACTCCAATACCTTTTAGATACATTACTCCTAGGTTATACAAGCCACCAGCATCCTCATCATTAGCAGCCTTCTCAAAGTACTCTTTTGCCTGTAATGAAAATGATTAGTTTGTGACACATACTCTGAAATTACCAACCCATAGAACTAAAAAAACTTGAGTATACACTATACAGAGGTGAAGAAAAAGAAATAAAATATTCGTCAAGAGTGAGGAAAAGTAAGACAATGCTTAAAGTAGAAGTAATCCAACAGTACTGATGGGCTGCATGTTTTGAAAAATTTGATAAATGCCCATACCAATTAACCAAAACTCTACAATTCTCTTAGATGGAGCAAGCGATTGGGCAAAAGACATCTCAGGGTCATGCCCAGGTATGGGTGCAATGGTGGTTACGAAAACAGGCCACAATGCCTCCCATCCCTGACTTACCACTACATATGATGACATGACACCAGAGATGGATGTTTTTTTTTAGAATTTTATCAATAGCCCTCATTTATGATGGAGGAATACCGTGGCTACAATCCACCTTGGGGGTTACATCATAAACACGCAAAACCAAGGTGCAAAAAACCATTATAAAAACCTTATTCCTATACAATAAGAAATTCATTTGCATCGAATGTACAGAAGTCCAGCTCTATCTAGTACCAAAGCACCTCGCATATTTTGTGGTAGAGTTTCTCCTAGTGCTACTAATTTGGGCAAGTGATCCGCAACTTGGTTAACTTTCCAAAAGACATGGCGAGCTGAGAAGTTGCATACCCTCTGATATCGGGGATCTGATCCCACAACTCTCTAAAAAACCAGAGACAGCAGCCTTGTTCTAGCACCCATCTAACCACCACCAGTTAGTCTGATTCCAAATCAACCTCCAAGTTGTTTAGCCGAATGCAGATCTGAATTCCATCCAGAATGGTTCTCATCTCAGCCCGTGTTTGTAACTTCCCCATAGAAAGCTGAAAAAGCCACCAAGAACGGCCCTCTTGCATTCCTCAGCACACCTCCACTACCACAAGGACCCAGGCTTCCAAAACAACAACAATCGACATTAAATTTAATCCTGTTACCAGTTGGTCTCTTCCAGATTAGGATTCTAATCTTCGGCCTTTGGACCTCTACTGTCGGTATCACAATCTGCTCAAGGATCTTCTACCTATCAAAACCAGAAATCTGTTTCACCCTAGTTATTTTGGATTTCACAACTGGATTGGAGGAGGCCAAAAAGTTGATTTGATGAATATTTTTTTTTTAAATTACGTACAAGAGGGAGTGTCGAAAATTTCTCAATGCTATCTTATAGCTCTCATACCCAATAAAAGGGGCCGTGGGATCAAGGATTTTCACCCTACTAGGCTAGCCAATATGAAGAAATCGACATTCGAAAAGATCATCTTTAAAACTAAAAGTGCTTTCATCATGGGGAGACAGATTCCAGATCCAGTCCTTATAGCCAACAAATGCTTCCATAATCTGATTCAAGATGGGCAATGGGTCTAAGATCAATTTTGGCATGATATATGGTGCAATGATCATAATTTCGTTAGGTTGCTTCAATGGGAGATTACTATTGGGAGTTTTTCAATGATTCTAGACAATGCAAACATCACTTTTACTAGACTAGTGCAGGATTGAGAAGTGGAGTTGATCTCTTCTTTCTAAAACCTTTTAAACACCTTGAGGTCGGGAAGCAGTAGTGAGTATAAGATCTGGTGACAGTCCCCTTCAGAAAAGGAAAGTTTTTGAGGTTCAAACTTTTATCATGCGTGCTGCATCCCGTAGGTGCTCCTTTTTCTTGGAAATGCCTTTGGCAGAGCAATGCTCCATCGAGGGTGGCATTCTTTGCAGGAGCAACTAACCTATGAAGATTTTGACAATGGATAATTGAGAAAAAGAAGTTTCATAGTGATGGATTGGTGCTATATGTGTATGAAGAGCGGGAAATCATTGACCTCTTTTGTTACATCAATGGGGGGGCCTTGACTTTCCATCTATTTGGTGTAGCTAGGGTGATGTCCCAATGAGAAGTAGAATAGTTAGCTTGCAAAGTAAAAATGTAGCTCAATGCAAGTTTGGTGCATGGTTCCTTTATGTTTAATGTGGTATATTTGGAAGGAAAACAATGCTAAGAATTTTAACGATTGCAAGATGGTGGTTGAGCTAAGAAACACAATGTTAAAAGCACTCTACATATCGATGTTGGCTAAGAATAGTATTGGCTACTCCAATTATATAAAGTCTTCTAGTTTTCTACCTTCTTTACTAATTCCTTTCTCTTATATACATTGTGTACCAAGGTTGTAGAAAAATTGACTGACTTATCAGAAAAATGTTAGCATTAACAATACGGTAATTTAAATTCTTGAACAGATACAGAGTAAACACATCAACAGTTCAAAACAATATCGTTCCAATAATTCTGCTTTTCACTTTCAAGCATCACTAATTGATGATACTGAAGGTTACTGATTACCACAAACAACAAGAATTGAGGGAAGTAGTGCCAAGGGAATAATCTCATTCATATCATAATAAAGTAGAGAAACAGATCAGCACAGAGAAAGACATAACAGAAGTAGAGAAAAAAGGGATGGCTGGGGCCAGGTTAAGCTAGTCAGTCCATAATCCACAGTCTATCCAAACACAAAAAGCTTCAGCATATAAGTTTGCAGAAAACAGATATAATCTTACTTTGGTGTAATTCTTGTTGGCAACTCCATAGCCTTTGATATACATATACCCCATTCCATTATAAGCCGAATAAAGTGGATGTCTGGATGCAAGGGTAAGCAATTCAAGTGCTTTCCTGTAGTTCCTTTCAACCCCAACTCCCCGAGCATATATCTCTCCAAGAAGCTCCATTGACCTTGGTTCCCCCTTTTCCACAGCCTTCAGAAACCAGGGTATTGCCTTGGCATGGTCACGCTTCAACCCTTTCAGCCCAACATAGTAAAAAAGACCAATTTTGTACATGGCTCCAGTGTGCCCACCTTGCAGTGCCTGATATTCCAATATCTCTATAACCTCATTATCCTCTCCTCTGGACTTCCTCAGGACCTCCATATTCTCCTCGGCCCCATGGTGGATCCTGACTGGTGCAATGACAGGAAAATCTTTCAAAACCCATAAACTATTTACAGCTACTTCTGCTTACTCAGCATACAGTTTAGTTGAGTTTTCATACATCTGCAAATAATCAGAAAACAAGAACAGTCATACCTTATGAACTTACAAAACCATTTCAAGAGCTAAATTCACATATCTTTGAGGATATAGCTAAATTCGTTGTTGGAACCAATTATAGAGCTAACAATGAAGTTTCCTTTACCATTTCCTTATTGGGTAAAGATATGCCTACAACTGTCGTACAACTCTTTTACAATCAAGCAGTTTCTCTAGTGCAAGCATGCCACTTGTCTAAAATGAATTTTAATTTTACAAAAATACCCTTTATTTAATAAAGAATTGTAATAGACTTTTAAGTTAGGCTGCGTTTGGTTCCCAAACTTAGCTGAGTTGATGAGTTCAGTCTAATTTTAAGCTGATCCTAACATCCAAACACCCAACTTTCAAATTACTAAACTCATCTCAACTCAAAACCTTCTTACACGTGGGACCCACAACCTTTTTAACTTAAAACATCTTTATATGTGAGACCCACAACCTTTTTCAATTTCTTATAAAAAGTACTAAACTCGTCTTAACATCTAAATACATTTTAAACTCAGTTTAGATGAGCCCCACATAACTCCCTCTATTACTCAACTCATTACTCTTTACAAATAACTCAACTCAACTAAGTTCAACTCAACATTTAAACATAATCTTAATCATTTTCCTTCCTAACTTGAAGACTACGGTGGGGTTTGGATAGTAAGATGAGATAAAAGTTAAATAAAATATTGTTAAAATATTTTTTTAATATTATTATTATTTTAGAATTTGAAAAAGTTAAATTGTTTATTATATTTTATATAAAAATTTGTAAAAATTATAATGATGAGATGAGAAGAGATGGTTATGGTATCCAAACCTAGCCACGTACACATCAAATGAAAATTGAATTTAAAAAAATATGCTAGATTGGAAAAGTTTACATATTTTTTTAAACAATATCAGGAGCTGTGTCCACACACATCCAAATATAAAATCCACCATCACAACTCAATTTGATAGATGATGATACATGTAAAAACAATTGAAGAGAGAACACAAAATGGGAAGATTTTGAAATGGAGGTCCTGACTTTTACCAACAACCAAACCGAGCATAGTTTCTAAAACCTAGGACTTTCATTCACGAAATTATAAATTTTTTCAGCTAGTCCCTATATGTACACCAATGCATATATGATCACAAAAACAGAGAAATTTGAAAAAAGAAAGCGAGATTTTGATAGCAAAGGAGCACTCACTTCTTGAAGCGAGTAGGAATACGCGAGGGCCATCTTGGACTGCATGTTACCTCCCTCGGCAGCAAAGTGATGGTACAGAAAAGCCTTGGCCTTGTTCCTCTCACTCATCATCCCCATCCCGTGAAGAAACCCAAGCACCGATCTCGAGTGCGGGTGGCCCTCACACGCGGCGGCCTCGATCTCCGCTGCCGCTTCCTGCATCAACCGAGCGTCTCCGGAGCTGGACGCCGAGATCATCTTGGACACACCGGAGATGTACAGCGCCTCGAGCTCCGAGCTCGTATCGGATGAGCCGGTGGCAGAAGAGGAAGCCGGATCGAAGAGCGAGTGCCAGGAGCCGGGGTCAAGCTCGTCCTCGGACTTATGGGGTGAGTCGAAATCGACGAATTCGTCCCAGTCTGGTGATTCATCGCAAGAGATGGTGGACTCCTTGAGGTCCTCTTCAGAGAGAACGATGATGTATGGTCTTGCGGCGAGGGAGAGAATGAGGAAAGAGAGTAAGAGCTTCAGGGATGCGATATGCATCGTTTTGATGTCGAACAATTAAGGAGTAGAAGAAGAAGACATCTGGAAGTTCCGGTGATGTCAGCGTATATGCGTGTATGTTCAGTTGTCCCGTCAGTTCTGTTGACTTTACAGTCAGCAGAACCGCTGTTCTTGGTGTGAATTATTTGAAAGTAGGAAAATTCCACGTAGAATCCTCAAAGTTCTCATATCCTAGAGGGCTATGTTAACTCTCGGATGACAGACAAAGCTACCTATATGACACTCAAGCTTAATATGAGTAAAGCCGAGTAGAGTGGGCATTCCTGAAATCAATAAGGGTTAAGATGGGCTTCAATGACATATGGATAACTCTCATCATGAATTGTATTTCCTCAGTTTCTTATTCTCTATTAATAAATAGAGAGCCAAACTCTACATTTATCCCCCACATGAGACCTTAGGTAAGGGGACCTTTTTATCCCCTTATTTGTTATAATGTGTGCTGAAGCATCGTCTAGCCTTCTCAACCAAACTAAAGCCCGAGGTAGCATGTCCAGTATCCCCATTGGTTTAGGTCCAATTCGAGTCAATCATCCGATTCCGGCCGAAATATAAGCCGATGTAGGCCGAAATTGAAGTCGGTACGACCGGTACGGTCGGTACGACCGGTACGGTCGGTATTTGGGACGGTACGAAACGTATGGAGTACCTGTACTGGCCTAGCGACCGGTACGAAAAATTTTGGCCGTACCTGCCGGTATGGTACGAAATTGAAAACAGTGATCCCTTCTCCTCACACCTTCAGAATTCATTCTAATAGAGAAGAGAATGCAGTGCAGGTTTTGGTCTCGGATCTCATTGATTCTAAATCTAGGAAATGGAAGGAACCAATATTGATCAATTTGTTCTCAGTTCATGAAGTCGAGCTGATCATGTCAATTCCTATCAGCCTAAATGATAGAGATGACCAACTGGTGTGGAACTATACAAAGAACAACCTCTTCTCTGTAAAAAGTACCTACCACTTACATAGAGACCTACAATCCAGATCAGAAGGTGAGCCATCCCATACCAGCTTGCAATCAAATTTTTGGAAAGGCATCTGGACCCTTCCACTCCCTAATGCAGTAAGAATGTTTGTATGGAGGGCCTACAATGAAAGCTTGCCTACTATGGATAACTTGCTGAAAAGGAAAGTGGTGCAAGACAATACCTGTCCAGTCTGTCAATCTAAAATTGAAACATCAGCACATGTCCTATAGAATTGTGAGGCTGCTAAAGATGTATGGAGCCAAGGCTGTAAACTAGTTCAGAAAATGAGCTTTTCCCTCCCTTCTTTCAAAGGCATTTGGGACCATTTAGTCACCGCCTTGCATGGAAATTTACTTTTGGAGGTTGCTATGATAACACGACTTCTATGGTCCAGAAGGAATGATTTCATTGATGGCAAAGGTTTTATGCACCCTAACCTTATCATCAGCACAACTAAGAAGGACTTGGACCTATTCACTCAGAGCCAAAACATAAATGACCTAGGAATGCCATGCACTACTGTTCATGTTGCTGTCAATTGGACATGACCTCCTGCAAGTATATACAAAATGAATTGGGATGCCGCCCTCAATGAAGCAAAGGGCTTACTTGGTATTGGTGGCATCTTACGGGACTCTCATGGGTAGGTCATTGGGACCATCCAGGCTAAGAGGAGACTGAAACTGAGTGCTTATCAAGGAGAGGCCTATGCAATGCTGATAAGCTCTATCTTCTGCAAAGAGGTGGGTGTGACAAAATTCATCATTGAGGGCGACGCCATGCAGGTTGTCAACTTATTGAATACATCTCAAACCGATTGGAGCTATGGTGGCCTTATCATCAAGGATGCCAAACAACTTTTGAATTCATTTGCAGATTGGACTGCAGCCCACACCAAGCGAGAAGGCAACAAAGCATCCCACCTTCTGGCACAAAATGCTCTTCTCTTGAATGAGAACTTGCATGAACTTGAGGAAGTCCCTCTTTGTGTTCAACATGTAGTAACCAATGAGTTACTGTAATCTCTAGTTCATAGTAATAAAATGGTTTCTAATTTTAAAAAAAATATATGGAAAAAGCTCCAAATAGGATAGTGAAAAACCATTTTTAACGATAAAATTATGTCATGTAAAACATCTAGGCTTCATTTGGTTACGCAGGTCAGATGAGATGATATATTTTGAATAGTAGTGAAATTTTTGAGTTAAGATGAGATGAAATAGTTTGTAAAAAAATGTGTGTTTGGATAGTGAGATGAGATAAAATAGTTTTGATTTGAAAAATGTGTGGCTCCCACTATTAATTAGAGAGCTGAAAATATCACAATTCACAAACTATTCATTGTTAGCTGTAACTATTCACTATCAGTTTTCATTGTTTACACACTATTCAGTTACTGTTCACGTACTGTTTACTGTTCATTACTGTTTATTTTAGTGAATATTTTTAAAATTTAGAGATGAAATATAGTGTATTTGGATAGGGAAAACTAGTGTACGGTACAACAGATGAGATGTAAACACATCTCATCTGTATCATGTGACCAAATCGAACCCTAATAAATTTATATCCACACTCAGTATACCAGATTATTTGCTTCTCTTTCCTCTCCTCCCTCTTTTCTCTTTCTCCCTCTCACCCAATTGCAACTTCCTCTCTCTCTCTCTCTCTAAAATACGTTCATTCTCTACAATATTTTCTCTCTCTAAAATACCCTCTTTTCTCTCTCTCTCTCTCTCTCTCTATTTAACAAATTAAGCACAAATTCATTTTTAAGTAATTTTTAATGCTTTCCTTCTCCCTTCCCACCCAACTGCAACCTCCCCCTCTCTCTTGCTTTAAAATACATTCTCTCTAGCTGGTTGTCCAAATTGCAACTTGCCACACCATCGAATAGAGCTCAAGTGCATATTTTGCTTTGAAGGTTTGCCTCACAAATCAAATGGACGGGATGGCGTTGAATCTCAAAGGAGTTAAAAGTACAGGCTCTGCAATATCGTCATTCTGGCGTTCCATTATTTCTAGGCAAGACAATGAAGATATTTCCAGAGACATTTTACGCATTCGAAAATCGTGATTTTTGTTTTAAAATGTTTGAACGAGTCTGAAAGTGATTTCATTTTGTCAAAGAGTTCCTTGCAGTAGTTTATTCAATTCTTCTTTCGCCTAGGAATAATATTAAGGTGGGTGGGTTGTTATTAATTTTATTATTTCTCAACCCCTGTGCTGAATTTATTTAATTTAGAGAGAGAGAAGAGTATATTAGATAGAGGGGGGGAAGTTGAAATTGGGTGGAGGAGGGAGAAAGAGAGAGAAGAGAGGGAAGAGAAACAAGTAATCTGGTATATCTGAGTGTAGATAGAAATATATTGGATGTCTTACGTGGCAGAATCTTATTGGCCTGTATTAAAAATGGTTTTTCAGCTGTCCTGTTGGGAGCTTTTCCCTTTTAATATTTAGGTTTAATTTGTTTTCACAAACCATCACATTTCATCTAATCATTATAATTTTTTCGAACTTCCAAACAAAATACAATAAATAATTCAACTTTCTTAAATCTCAAAATAAAAATTATATTAAAAAATTATATTCCAATAATATTTTATTAAACTCTTAACTTTTATCTCATCTTATTTGTATAATCAAACTATGCTTTAAAAAAAATCAAATGTTCTAACAAAGTTGGGTGGGTAGAGTCCTATTTTCCTCTGGAGGAAAGTAAGGCGGTTTCCCTTCCTTCGGCAAGGGGTTTAGTCTCTCATCGCTGAGAGTGTAGAGTAGAGTGCTATGGCGGTGGAAGAGGAAAATCTATTGAAAGAGTGGGAAAAACTTAAATTTGACTAATGAAGAAAGTTCAATTTTTCATGCTTCTTATGTAAAGGAGGATGGAATTCGTGGAAAACATTGTATAATTGGAAAAGTTATGACTGAAAAAGGCTTGAACAATGAAGCCTTTAGGAAAACCATGGCTCAAGTATGGAGAGTGGTGGGATGGGTAAGGTTTAAGGAGTTGGGGGATCAAAAATCCCTTATTGAATTCCAACACTTATTTGATAAAGACAAGGTGCTAAGTGGGAGACCTTGGTTCTTTGATAGGAATTTATTGATAGTACAAGAAGTGGCAAAATCTAATTTTCTTAACTCCATACAGTTCAAATTTGAACCTTTTTGGGTTCAACTACATAATTTGCCTCTAGCAGCCATGACTGAGGAAGTGGGAAGTTAGTTTGGTGAAACTCTTGGACATGTTATCAGGGGAGATGTTGATCTGATGGTTCAGCATGGGAAGATATCTTAAAGTGAGAGTTGCTATTGATATCCATAAGCCTTTATTGAGAGGTCGTTGGTTGAGCTTTAAAGGGCATCAATATTGGATTTCTTTTAAATATGAGAGATTACAATCATTTTGCTTCCACTGTAGTATATTATTCCATCAAGGGAAGGGATGTAATAGGCCAAGGAATGAACAGATAAGAGAAAGGGTGAACAAACAACAATTTGGACCTTGGCTTCGAGCACAACCAATCAACACAAATATTTTTGATCATAGGAAGTATGGTGGTGCAACTAAATCTACTCAGTATCAATGGAGGCAAGAGACAGAGGCTAGTGGTGGTAGATGAGATGAGGTTAAGGCAGAAATGACTGAGGTTGTAAGGGGTTCTAAGGATGACAGGAGAGAGTTTACACAAAAGCAGGCCATCAAATAGGAGGATCTAGTGAGGCAGGGGGTACAATTGGCTGCTAAGAGAGGTGATAAGGGGAAAACAAACATCCAAGAAGCCAGTTCTATTGGAAGAATCCACAAGGGCAATCAAGCGGTCCAAGAAGAAGAGGTACTAAAGACAATCATGAGGGCCACATGGAACTGGAAGATTATCATCCAGTTTTGTTTGCATTCACCATATCTCGAGTCACTGTTGACTTTGTCCAGACAAAACCTGCCATGAAAGGGCCTAATTCTAAAAGGTCCACATGGAAAGGAAGGGCTAGGGTAGCAAAATGTAACTCTCCAATTGGTCCTGAGGTTGAGTCTCTAAGTAGCAAAAAAAGAGATGAGAATACTCAGATGTCTGATTTGGACCAAACTGGTAAAAAATAGAAAATTGGTGAATTGTTGAAGAATTGCAGTTATGAAACTGGGTTGGTGGAGGTTGCTGTGCAGCTCCACCAACATCAATGATGGGCCTGAGTTAGATCTGTAGAGGGCTTGGAAACTCTCGTACAGTTCGGAAACTTCATCTTTGGGTGAAGACGGACAGGTTTGGGAGGTGAGATGAGAATTTTGTGTTTTATTTTGAAGTTTAAAATATTATGTTTTAATATTATTATTGTTTTGGGATTTAAAAAAAGTATATTGAGATTTGAAAAAGTTGAATTGTTTATTATATTTTGTATGGAGATTTGAAAAATGTGTAATGATGAGATGAGAATTTTGTATTTAGTTTTGGTTACCAAACCTGCCCTAAGTGTCCCAAAGTGGTTTTTCTAATGGAAACCAAGTGTGGTAGGAAGAAAGTAGAAGAAGTAAGAAACTTAGTAGGTTTTGATAGAAGTTTTGTAGTTGAGAGTAAAGTCCTTAGTGGAGGACTAGTTTTTTTGTGAAATAATACTGATGATACTACTCAAGAAACTAATACTGATGATATTACTCTAGAAACTTTTTCTCAACACCATATATCTTTGTCTTTTAAAAGGGATGAGACCGAGGAGGATTTGCTGGTGCTGGGTTCTATGGACACCCTTCCACCTCACAAAGGGAGAGTAGTTGGCTGTTGTTGAGATTGCTTAAGCCTAACACAGATAGATCTTGGATCTGCTTTGGGGATTTTAATGAAGTTTTACATCAACATGAGAAGCAAGGGGCAGCTTTAAGGCCTTACAACCAAATGGAAAGTTTCAGGGAGGCAATGGAGTCTTGTGGCCTAAGTGATCTAGGATATGAGGGGACTAAATTCACCTGGAATAATGGAAGGGAGGGAGCTCATTTCACTAAGGAAAGATTGGATCGAGTCTTGGGAAATCTAGCCTAGATTAACCAATTTTCTGATACATGGGTAACTGCTCATCCATCACAATCTTCTTACCACTGTCCTCTAGTGTTTACCATAGAAAATGTAAGGGAGAGAAGTATAACTGAAGGGGGTGGCAGAACAAAGATTTTTAGATACGAGGCAAGCTGAGATCTAAGGGATGAATGCAATGGAATCATACACACTAGTTGGACTCGGAATTTTTCATGGCAAGGATCTCATTTGGGGGGTGTGCACAATGAACTACTAAACTATAGGGACTCTTTAATTCAGTGGAAAAAACAATCTTTTGATAAGCAAAGGAAACAGGCTCAGCAAAAACTCAACTTGCTCTCTCAACTGCAGAATGCTAATAGTGGTGATTTAACCTTGGAAGTGAAACAAATGCAAAATGAGGTGGAAGTTCTATTAGAAGAAGACAATGTGAGGTGGAAGCAAATGGCTAAGCAGACTTGGCTCAGAAATGGAAATAGAAATACTAAGTTTTTCCACAGAGCTGCAAATCAGAAAAGAAAAGTTAATGAGATCCAAAAAATTGTGAAGGAAGATGGTAGTGTGGCTTGTAGCAGGGAGGACATTTCAGATACATTCAGTATCCATTACAAGAATCTGTTCTCTACCTCTCAACCTGACAAGATTCCTGAATGCTTGATGTATGTAGAGACGAGGGTGGATAAGCAAATGAACAACCTTTTATCAAAGGCATTCACAGCTATTGAGATAAGGACAACTTTATTTCAAATGAATCCATTAGGTTCTCCTAGTCCAAATGGATTCTCAGCTGTTTTTTATCAAAATCATTAGGACATAGTGAGAGAAGATGTCACTCAAGCTGTGCTAGAAATTCTTAATTCTATTGGTGACATGTATTGCATAAACGAGACTTATATAGTGCTTATTCCGAAGGTCAACAAGCCTCAATTAGTGATTGATTTTAGACCTATTTCCTTATGTAATGTTATTTACAAGCTAATATCTAAAGTTTTAGCCAACAGACTTGAGCTCATCTTGCCTCAAATCATATATCCTACTCAAAATGCTTTTGTACCAGGATAATTTATTCTTGATAATGTGATTGTGGCTTTTGAGGCTATTCACTCCATGAACTCTAAAGTAAAGGGGCAGCAAGGCTATATGTCTTTAAAGCTTGACATGAGCAAAGTCTATGATAGGGTGGAATAGAGTTTCTTGAGAGCAGCAATGGAAAAGATGAGATTCAGTTCATGATGGATTGACTTGGTGTTTCTCAGTTATGGTTTCAACCTACAAGGGGACTAAAGCAGAGATACCCCTTATCTCCCTATCTTTTTATCCTTATATCAGAAGTATTGAGTTCACTCTTGCATCAAGCAAAAGCTTCTAAGCACATTCATGGGTTCCGATTTGGGAGAAGCAATTTAAGTATTAACTATTTATTTTTTGCAAATGATAGTTTGCTATTTTGTCGTGCAAATGCAATAGAGTGGGCTAAGATACTTGATCTTCTTGATATGTAACTGGAATCCTCCTCCTTCAGGTTTAACCAAGATCAACTGGGATGCAGGCCTGAGTGAAGGACAAGACAAGGTAGGTTTTGGTATAGTAGCCTGTGATTCTCAAGGAGAGTGATGGCCTCCAAAACACTTTCAAGAGCAAGTTTTTTTGATCCTTTACTCGCTGAAGCTCAAGGTGCTTTATATGCTATAGAACTAGCTATTGAACTGGGATGCAACTCACTTGGAGGGTGATTCTCTTTCAATTGTCAAAAGCTTAGAGCAACCAATAGATAGATGGGATAGGGTGGGAATGATTCTTAGTGACACTAAGATTAGACTATCCTCTTTAGTGAGCTGGAAGGTTTTATTTGTTAAAAGGGCTGCTAATGTTTATGCTCATCAACTTGCAAAAGCTGCTCTATAACTACCTGAGGATGTAGTTGATCTGGTTGTAAGTCCAGAAATCTTGAATTCTGTAACTCTTGATTAAGTTTAATGAAGTTTATCATTTCTATAAAAAAAAAATGAAAAAAGAAGAAGAAAATTAAAGAAGAAGACGAGCAGCACCCTTCAAAACAAAAACATCTCACGTCCATCACTAAGAGAAAATTATAATATCTTTTTATGGATCGTATAGGTATTAAAATAAAGGAGAAACCTAATTAATACTCTAAACAAGTTGATTACCGATGAAAAATCAAAACTAAAGATCAAACGAGTAATGCCTCTAACAAGTCCGTCACATATATTTTGGCTTGAAACCATGAATTTATTACCACCCCATTGATTTTTAGCGCAATCTAATTGTGTGGTGTGTGATATGCAGCAACAATTCATTCTTTTTGATAAATTTGGATAGATTGGAGAACGATATGGTGGTGGTGCTTGCGAATGGTTTGAAGGTGTGGAAGGGGATCGATAGCGATTTAGAGAGTCATATCCTTCCAACTAGTTAATAACTAATTTACAACTAAGACAATAAAATTATTTGTAAAATTATAATATATTTTACATCACTTTTTTTATTATTTATTTTAACTTCTTTTTATCAAAAATATTTTAAAATCATACTCCAACCTGACCCTCTTCTTTGTATTTTCTATTGGAAAGTGCTAGTGGCGTATAACTGGTGCAATTTTTTTTTTTTAAATATTTTTTAACATATTTAATTATTAAAAAATAATAAAAAATATACAACTTCAATAATAATCACTTTTTTAACCATTAAAAAAGAAAAATTTTATTTATCATCCATTACACCGCATACTAATATGTGATTTATCATTTTTATTATTTTATTTTAAATACGCATATATTGATTAGGCCTGCTACCCGCATGGTGCGGGGTTGGAGATTTTATCTTAGGGGCCCATGAACAAAAGGGCTGTATTTTTGCCAAATTCTGGAAGAACTCCTGTGAGGTTATTTTGTTTAAGGATTAATCTTCTCAGAGTTGAACAGCCTCCAATATCAGAAGGTATGCTACCTTGAAGTTGATTCTGAGCCATATTCAGCACATTTAATTGCCTTCCAAAGCAAAGATTCGATGGGATTTTACCACTGAACTTATTGTTGGTAAAGTCCAACTGTAATAAGCTGCTATTGATTCCCAAACTTTCAGGTATTAGGGGTCCCGCTGCCCACTCTTAATATTGATGTAGAAATATGTGTTTTAAATATAATAATAAAAATGTAAAATTACATGTGTAAAAATGATAAATAATATTTATCTTAAAAAACTAAAATATTCAAACGTAACTTTGAGCTAGGGTGAACTGCCATTTTCTTTTTCCGTTTGCTTGGTAAGCTTAAATTAAAGAGTTTTGTTAGGTACAAACGAGTTTGTGTACAATATCACGTATCGATAATTTTTTTATTTAAAAAAAATATATTTTAAGAAAAGAAGAAAATTTTCTATATTATAAAAATTACTTCAATTTATATAATTTCGTTAAACATATGCGTTACATATTAATATCGGTGCACGAATTCGTGCACGCTTGCATTAAGATTTTTCCAAACAAAGAAGCCTTTATATCTATCTGCCGCAAAAGACCAGAGTCAAAAGGAAGTCAAAAACATCAGGCGCCTTCGTGTTGTGTCAGTGAGCAGAGACCGCGTTCTCACGCTGCAGATGCGCAGATGGCCCATTGCAATGAATCACAGTCACAGAGCACCACATTTCTGCATATTTGATCCCCATGAAAACGGTGCTGATAATTCATTATTATACACTCTCTTTCACACCAAAGTCCTCTTCTCTCTTTCCATTTCTCTCAAGGTTTCAACTTTGTCCTGTCTAAGTTCCAAATCCTGTGTCTTGTTGCAAGCTCCTAGTAGGTAAGTACCAACAGTTACTCTAAACTTGGTCATTCTTTTACCAGTTTCTCTTCTCGGTGCCTTGCTTTTTGTCTTGCTCCATAGTTTCCTTTACACCATGAATACCTTCCACCCTGTTTTGAACCATTTCTTGCTGTTTTTATGTTTCTCTATGTCGGTTTGTACTGTCCGTGGTTTGAGCTCTGATGGGGTGACTTTATTGTCAATTCTGCGGCACTGGACGTACGTGCCTCCTCTTATAAACTCAAGCTGGAATGCCTCTGATTTCACTCCATGCTCATGGGTAGGAGTGGACTGTGACAACGCCCTTAATGTGGTCTCCCTAAACCTATCTAGTCAAGGAATTTCGGGTAAGTTGGGACCTGAAATTGGGCACCTTAGCCAATTGCAGACCATTTATTTGACTGGTAACAGTTTCTTTGGTGTCATACCTCAAGAGTTAGGCAACTGTAGTCTTCTTGAGGAATTAGACCTATCCGTAAACGACTTTTCAGGAGAAATACCTGATAACTTGAAGAACTTGCAAAATTTGCGATCTTTGAGCCTTTATTCCAATATGTTGAGGGGTCACATACCTGAATCCCTGTTTAAGATTCCTCATTTGGAAAATGTGTATGTAAACAATAACAATTTGACTGGATCAATCCCTACAAGTGTTGGGAACATGAGTGAGGCTTTGTCTCTGTACTTCTATGGAAACCAGTTATCAGGGACGATTCCTTCATCCCTTGGAAATTGTAGCAAACTGAACGAACTTTATTTGAATCAGAATAACCTGGTGGGTGTTTTGCCGGAGAGACTGAACGATCTTCGAAACCTTGCTTATTTAGATGTTAGCCGTAATAGTCTTGAGGGTAGAATTCCTTTGGGTTCGGGCAATTGCAAAAGTTTATGTTTTTTGGATTTGTCATTCAATGGTTTTAGTGGAGGTATTGCTCCAGGCTTGGGCAATTGTAGTGACTTAACAGACTTTGCAGCTGTTGGTAGCAACTTAGTGGGCACTATCCCGTCTTCCTTTGGTCTGCTAGATAAGCTTTCATATCTTGATCTTTCTGAAAACCATTTGTTTGGGAAAATACCTCCTGAACTTGGTAAGTGTAAGTCCTTGAAAACCCTACACTTGTATACAAACCAACTCGATGGGAATATTCCCAGTGAATTGGGGATGCTGAGTGAATTGGAGGATCTCGAATTGTTTAACAACCTTTTAACAGGTCAGATTCCCATTAGCATTTGGAAGATTCCTAGTCTCAAGCATCTTCTTGTCTATAATAACAGCCTTTCTGGGGAACTACCTCTTGAGATGACTGAGCTCAAGCAACTGAAAAACATTTCATTATTTAACAACCAGTTCTTTGGAGCCATACCTGAAAGTTTGGGAATCAATAGCAGCTTATTACAGTTGGACTTTACCAACAATAAGTTCAGTGGTAAAATCCCATCGAATCTTTGCTTTGGAAGGCAATTAAATGTGCTGAATATGGCTCAGAATCAACTTCAAGGTAGCATACCTTCTGATATTGGAGGCTGTTCAACTCTGAGAAGATTAATCCTTAAACAAAATAACCTCACAGGAGTTCTTCCAGAATTTGGCAAAAATACAGACCTTTTGTTCATGGACATCAGCGAAAATAACATTGGCGGAGCTATTCCATCAAGCTTAGGAAACTGCACCAATCTCACTTCTATTAATCTGTCGAGAAACATGTTTTCAGGGGTTATACCCTCAGAGCTAGGAAACCTTTTGAATCTTCAGACTTTGAATTTTGCTCACAACAACCTGGTAGGTCCTTTGCCATCCAAGTTATCAACTTGCACCAAATTAGAGAGCTTTGATGTGGGTTTCAATTTATTGAATGGTTCAATACCCTTGAGGTTGAGGAGCTGGACAGGTTTAGCCACGTTGATTTTGAGGGAAAATCTTTTCTCTGGGGGTATCCCATCTTTCTTTTCAGAGTTGGGAAAAATCTCAGAGCTACAACTGGGTGGAAATTTGTTTGGAGGAGAGATTCCTCCAACCATTGGAGCGATGTCGAATCTATTCTATGCATTAAATCTCAGTAGTAATGGGTTGACAGGTCACATTCCTTTAGAGCTTCGAAAATTGAACATGCTACTAAGGCTGGATATATCAAATAACAATTTGACAGGAAATTTAATGGCACTAGATGAAATGCAGTCATTAGTTCAGGTGAATATTTCATACAATCACTTTACAGGTCCTGTACCACAAGCATTGATGAAGTTTCTGGACTCATCTCCATCGTCATTCATTGGAAATCATGAGCTATGTGTCAATTGTCTTGCATCGGGTGGCTTAGTTTGCAGCAGAAACAGAGATTTTGTGCCTTGTGACAGTAAATCAAGCAATAAAAAGTACAACAGCAAATTGGAAATTGCAATGATAGCCCTTGGATCCTCAATAGTTCTTGTCTTGCTGCTCCTTGGACTGGTTCTTATGTTCCTTTCATGCATAAGACCAAAGCTGGAAGTTGAGACCTTCACTCAAGACAGATCATCTTCCCTTCTCATCAAACTCATGGAGGCTACAGAAAATTTAAATGACCGCTATATCATTGGGAGAGGAGCCCATGGAACTGTTTATAAGGCCTCACTGGATCCAGACAAAGTTTTTGCTGTAAAGAAGTTTGCATTTGCAGGGAATAGAAGAGGAAGCCTAAGCATGACTAGAGAAATTCAAACGGTAGGGAAGATCAGGCACCGAAATCTGATTAGACTGGAAGAGTTTTGGTTAAGAAAAGATTATGGTTTAATCTTGTACGATTACATGCAAAATGGGAGCCTTCATGATGTTTTACATGAACTCAACCCACCACCAACTCTAGAGTGGGGTGTCCGCTATAAGATAGCAATTGGAACAGCACATGGATTGGCGTATCTCCATTACGACTGTGATCCTCCGATAGTGCACCGAGACATCAAACCACAGAACATACTTTTAGACTCAGAGATGGAGCCTCATATCACTGATTTTGGTATTGCCAAGCTTCTGGATCAGTCCTCTGCTTCGGTCCCATCTGGCTCACTTGCGGGTACAATTGGATACATTGCGCCAGGTAATTCTCCTACATTTATTGTTGATTGGTGCCTATTTCTTTTTTTTTTTTCAATTAAAGAACTTCTATACAATGGCTTTGCAGAAAACGCATTTACAACAACGCCTCGAAAGGAGTCTGACGTCTATAGCTATGGAGTCGTTTTGCTCGAGTTGATAACCAGAAAGAAGGCAATGGATGCGTCAGCTATGGAGGAAGCGGATATTGTGGGTTGGGTCAGGTCAGTATGGAGCAAGACTGGAGAAATCGAAAGGATTGTTGATTCGAGCCTTGTGGGGGAATTCTTAGATTCAGATATCATGGAACAAGCCATTAATACTCTTCTGGTGGCCTTGAGATGCACCGAAAAGGAGCCAAGCAAGAGACCCACAATGAGAGATGTTGTCAAACAGTTGTTTTATGCGGAAACCGCTATGAGAAGTAACAAAATCCAAGCTTTTTAACTTTCTGACCTAATCATCTTGCTCTAGGTTTAGCCCCCCTTGCAACTTGTACTAAGATTAATCCAAGTCGTGACTCATCATTATTATAAGCTTGATCTTGAAATGTTGATTATCCTATGAGGGTGTTGATCTCATGAGGTATCACTACTTGTTGAGAGACAGTGAAAGAATGTGAATTTAACCCACCACCATTGTATCATTTTGTAGATGCAATGGTTCATACAAACCTTGAAAGAGTTGTGTCGATTCCCACCTCACATGGAGTGCTATCACCAATTTCTCAAGAAAAGCTCAATACTGAAGCCCGCATTCAACAACATCATTTTCATAAAATTATCGGATTCAATTGGAATAGTCGCTGCATAGCATTGGCGAGCACTAAATCTATTTTAACTTCTTTTATTTCTTGAATTTATCAAATAAATCTAAATCTAAAACATATTTTTATGCTTGGTTATGATTTCTTAAAATATATAATGATTTTTAAAATATATTGTAAAAGACTTGTCGGTATATTACTATATAAAAATCACTCTCATTAAATCGAAAATCTAAATATAAAATAAATAAGATCAACTCTTTAGAAAATCACATAAAGTTCTAGGAAATGTTGTATACACTACATGTTTTTGTTGCATTGACAAAACATTCAAGGAACAAGTACATGGAAACAAATTAAGTAGAATATTGTCAATATTTTTTATTATATTTACAATCACAGGTACACTGCCAGACATGAACACAACAAAAACCTTAGAAATAAATTATGGTTGACTTGAGATGGATTCATAATTTTCTAACCAAAGTTTTGGTTACACCATATTTCTAGTGACTTTTCATTGACTAGATCTTAGCTAACTAGCTACTACACGTGAATCAATATATCCCTGAAACAATGTGCATTTTTCAATCTTCCTAGCCTTTTCACGTTCCTAGAACTAACTAGGAGTATAAATAACGCAACTATTACAGGAATGATTAAAGGAAATTAAAGAGTATAATGGCATAGGAATTAAAATTTACTGAAAGACTCAATCTTTAAGCCTTGAGGTTGTTGATTCTTTGTCCAAAGTTTTCATTCAAACATGTAATGCAAAAACATCTAAAAAGATTTATTCCCTAATCTTTTGATCATGACCAGAAAATGATCAGCTATAATAACCAAGAGATGTTCTTTCTAATTCTTCAGGACAAGGATGCTCAAGATTATCACAAATTGGTCTAAATCGATGAGATAACATTTTACTAGTTTGATGCCCCACAAAGTCTACCGCACACCATCAGGGAAACCTAATGGCAGATGCCTAAGTCAGAAATGATTCTAAGGTTTATAAATAATGCTTAATCTAAATCATTTTGAGTTTGAGAATGAATAACGTATCTTGGAGAAATTATTGTATACGCGAGATCTCTCACAAACAAAGCACACATCCATTTCCTTTTAAATTGTAAGTTATAACCAACCGACCCAAAAAACTGGTCGACGAAAACCGCCGACTAAAAAATTGTAATACAACGAAAAAAAAAGTTTACTTCATATGAAACACAGATTGCACACTTGAAACACAGAGTATTATTTCATCTTTAGATAAACAAAAAGTTTTACCTTTAAAGAACACAAGCCTCAAAGATCTCGAAAACCAATTGGAAGAGAGATGAGAGTTTCGAATTACAGATTAAGGCTTCAAGAGAGAGACCATATTGTAGAGAGAGAGAGAGAGAGAGGAGATATGGTACTAACTGGGAGACGAGAGACGTGGGTGGGTGAAGGGAGAGGGAGAGAAATAACTTTATCACCTATATTTAGGTGCAAGTAGGATTTTATTGATACTTTTACGTGGCAGTTATTGATTCGCTGGTGTAAAAGCAAATTTTTTACCCATTCGACTGGAAGCGCGACCCTTTCTTAAAATTATTGGATTCAAATTGAATTGGCTCTGCATAATTGTCGCGAACGTTTGCTTCTTCACATCCTATAAAATCTTCCAAAAGATGTCAATTCATTCCGTGTTCCTCGATGAGATACTTGAGACATTTTGTTTTTTTGTTTTTTTTTTTTGCAATTTTTCATGGATTGAAATTTTTCCAAACTGTTGTGAAAATGCCCTATTGAAATAAGTTGAGGAGTGTAAGCTTTTTCGTTCAATTTCCGAAACAAATCTCGAACCCTATAAATACTTAGTACTATAGGCCATACTTGTAGTAGATCATACGTTACATTATCTAAAATACCCTAGAGACCCTGTATCCACTGCGTCAAAGTGCACCTCTAGTACACTAATAATAGTTATAATTTCCTGATCAAGAGAAACACATGACAATCGAGCTACCAGCTTTAAAAGTAAAAATTGGGAAGATATAGGGTAAGCCACAAATTATAAATAAATAAATAAAACACAAATTATATATATTACGTACCTTAATCTAAACCCTGCAAGCCATAAATTATAACACACAAGAATTTATTCCCAATTTTTTGAGTCAACTTGGGTCCCAGACATTAAAGTGTCATTAGATAATTAGTTGACATAAGATAAGTTGATATAAAAGTTAAAAATTAAATAAAATATTGTTAGAGTATTATTTTTAAATATTATTATTTTTTTGTAATTTGAAAAAGTTGAATTGTTTATTATATTTTAAATGAAAATTTAAAAAAGTTATAACAATAAGATGACATGACATGAAAAGAAATGAGATGAAACATTTCTTGTATCCAAACTGTCCTAATTGTATATATGTTAAAATCACAACATTCAAGTCCGTCATTTAAAAAAAAACTGATAATTTTACAACTTTTTTTTTCGACATGAAATGAAATGGTAATATTGTAAAATTGAGTTTTATTTTCAAGAAATTGGATTATCACAAAGGTTAATTGTAAATGAGTTACATAATAATTGTAAAAGACTTGTCGGTATATAGGCACAATATTTTAACTTATTTTATTTCTTGAATTTAATTAATAATGCTAAATTTAAAACATATTTTTATGCTTGGTTATGATTTTGTAAAATATATTATGATTTTTAAAATATATTGTAAACGATTTGTCGGTATACCACTATATATAAATCACTTCCATTAAATCGAAAGTCTAAATATAAAATAAATAAGATCAACGTAGTATTCATACATATCAAATGTAGTTGCCATAGTGGCCGGGTTTGGAGAGACAATCATATAATGTGGTATAGATAGCTCAATACAAAAATCTACAAAATAATTTAAAGATTTCAATGCAAAATTGTTAAGAAAATCACAGGAAGTTCTAGGAAATGCGGTAAACACTACATGTCTTTGCTGCATTGACAAAACATTCAAGGAACAAATACAGGAAACAAATTAATTAGAATATTAACAATGTTCTTTAGCATTCTATTTACAATCATAAATACACTGCAAAACATGCATAAAACAAACACTCTAGAAAAAATTTCTGGTTGACTTGGGATGCATCCGTAATTTTCTAACCAAAGTTTTGGTTGTACCCTATTTATAGTGACTTTCATTGACTAGATTCTAACTAACTAGCTACTACACGTGAATCAATATGCCCATGAAACAATGTACCTTTTCAAATCTTCCATGTCTTGTCACATTCCTAGAACTAACTAGGAAAATAAATAACGTGACTATTGCTGGAATGATTAAGGGAAATTAAAGAGTATAAAGGCATAAGATTAAGATTTCCTAAAAGACTCTCAATCTTTAAGCTTTGATATTGTTGGTTCTCTGTCCAAAGTTTTCATTCGAATATGTAATGCAAAAGCATTTAAAAAGATTTATATTCTAATCTTTTGATCATAATCTGAGAAAGCTGTAAATGATGTGCTATAATAATCAATATATGTTTTTTCTAATTCTTCAGGACAAGGTCGCTCAAGATTATCACAAATTGATCTAAACCGTTGAGACAACATTTTACTAATCTGATGCCCTCATAGAGTCTACAGCACACTACCGGGAGAACCCAATGAGAGATGCCTAAGTCAGAAATCATTCTAGAGTTTATAAAGAAATAAAGAATGCCTAATATAAATCATTTTCAGTTTCAAGATGAATAACAAATATTGAAAAAATTGTTGTAAACGCGGGATCTCTCACAAACCAAGCCACACATCTCTTTCCTTTTAAGTTGTAATTTGAAACCAACTGACCAAAGAATTTGGCCAACGAAAATTGCTGAATCAAAAGTTGTAATACAACGAAAAAAAAAGTTTTACTTTATCTGAAACACATATTGCACAGCTGAAACATAGAATATTACTTCATCTTTAGATATACAAAAAGTTTTACCTTTCAAGAACACAAGCCCCAAAGATCTCGAAAACCAATTGAGAGAGAGATAAGAGTTTTGAATCAAAGATTAAGGCTTCAAAAAAGAGATCATATTGTAGAGAGCGAAAGAGATATGAGAGATATAGTACTAGCTGGGAGACGGTAGACGTGGGTGGGGGAAGTGAGAGGGAGAGAAAGAACTTTATCATCGGTATGCAGGTGCAAGTAGGATTTTATTAAGAATCATATATGGTAGTTGCTGATTGACCGGTGTAAAAATAAGATTTTCACCAATTCGACTAGGAGTGCAACCCTTTCTTAAAATCACCAGATTCAAATTGAATTGTCTCTGCATAATTGTCGTGAACGTTTACATTTTCTTGTCCCATAAAATCTTCGAATAGATGCCAATCAACTCCGTATTGCTCGATGAAATACTTATTTTTTACAATTTTACATGGATTAGAATTTTTGCGAACCGTTGTGAAAAGATCCTTTTGAAATAAACTGAGTGTAAGCTTCTTCGTTCAATTTCTAAAATAAATCTAGAACCCTGTAAATACTTGGTACTATAGACTATACTGGTGGTAGATCATACGTTACGTTATCTAAAATATCATAGAGATTTTTTAACCACAGTGTCATAATGAACCTCTAGTATGCTAATAATAGTTATAATTTCCTTATCATGAGAAATACATGACAATCGAGCTACCAACTTTCAAAGTAAAAATTGGGAGGAAAAAGGGTAAATCACAAATTATAAATAAATAAAAAAGCTACAAATTATATATATTACTAATCTTAGTCTAAAACCTACATGCCAAAAAATATAGCTCGCAACAATTTATCCCCACTTGTTTGAGTCATTCTGGGTCCCTAACATTAACGTGCCCTTGGATAGTTTGTTGAGGTAAAATGAGTTGAGATAAAATATTATTAGAATATTATTTTTAAATATTATTATTTTTTGTGGTTTGAAAATTTTAGAATGCTTATTATATTTTATATGAAAATTTAAAAAAGTTACAATGATGATATGAGATGAGATGAGAATAAAAGATATGAGATGAAACATTTCTTATTTCCAAACTGGACTAATTGTATATATGTTAAGATCACAACATGCATGTCTAATATTTGTTTTTAAGAAAGAAAATGATAATGTTATAACTCATGAAATGAAATGTTAATTTTGTAAAATTGAGTTTTATTATCAAGAAATTGGCATTATCGCAATGGTTAATTATAAATGGGTTGCATAATAATTGTAAAAGATTTGTCGGTATATAGACACAATATTTTAACTTCTTTTATTTCTTGAATTTATTTAATAATTCTAAATCTAAAACATATTTTTATGCTTAGTTATAATTTTTTAAGATATATTGTAAAAGACTTGTCAGTATATCACTATATATAAATCACTCTCATTAAATTTAAAATCTAAATATAAAATAAATAAGATCAACGTAGTATTTGTTGAATCCAAGATTTCAACTTTCATATTATTATATATTTACATATAGATTTTGATGACAACGAATGAACTCAAATATAAAAGAATTTCAAACTCAAGTTCTATACAATGGAGCCAAGTGCATCAACAAATCAAGTATAGCAAAAAAGGGAACAAGCTTACAAATAAAGATCTTAGAGTAATTTTGTAAATCTCTTGATAAAATTCGAAATTAGATTAATGCTCAAAATTAATATTTTCTCATAAAACATCAAATTGCATTTTTACGTGTGCATGACATATTTGATGATTAAAAGTTAAATTTTAAAACTTTGAAAGATGATTGATTGTCCTATTTCATATGTGCATGTTTTGTTTGAAATTTTTCAAAAATGAATGATGTCGTCTTTGAAAATTTCAAGAAAGAGAAATTTTGATTTGAATATTTTAAATAGTGAATAATGTTGTGTTTGACAATTGTGAAAAGTAAAACTTTGATTTGAAAATTTTGAAAAGTAAATGATATTGTTTTTGACAATTTCAAGAAAGAGAAATTTTGATTTGAATATTTTAAAAAGTGAACGATATTGTTTTTGACAATTGCGAAAAGTAAAACTTTAATTTAAAAATTTTGAACAGTAAATGATGTTACTTTTTACAATTTCAAGAAGCATAAACTTTGAATTGAATATTTTGAAAAGTGAATTATGTTGTACTTGACAATTACAAGAAGGAGAAACTTTGATTTGAATATTTTGAAAAGTGAATGATATTGTATTTGACAATTGTGAAAAGCAAAACTTTGATTTAAATATTTTGAAAATTGAATGATGTTGTCTTTGACAATTGCGAAAAGTAAAACTTTGATTTGAATATTTTGAAAAGTGAATGATGTTATCTTTGACAATTGCGAAAAATAAAAACTTTGATCTCAAAATTTTGAAATGTGAATGATATTGTCTTTGACAATTTCAAGAGGGAGAAATTTTGAATGGAATATTTTGAAAATTGAATTATATTGTCTTTAACAATTGAGAAAAGTAAAAATTTGATTTAAATATTTTGAAAAATGAATGATATTGTCTTTGACAATTGCGAAAAGTAAAACTTTAATTTGAATATTTTAAATAGTGAATGATGTTGTCTTTGACAATTTCAGGAAAGAAAAATTTTGATTTAAATATTTTAAAAAATGAATGATTTTTTTTTTTGCAATTGCGAAAATGAGAAACTTTGATTTGAATATTTTGAATTGTGAATATATTGTGTTTGACAATTATAAAAAGTAAAACTTTGATTTGAATATTTTGAAAAGTGAATGATGTTGTCGTTAACAATTTCAAGAATGAGGAATTTTGATTTGAATATTTTGAATAGTGAATGATGTTGTATTTGACATGTGAATCTTTTTAAATTTGAAAATGAAGTCTCATATGCCTATTAATAGCTCATTTGAGATCTTCAAATTTAGAACACATTCTTACAAGTTTTACAACATTCATTCAAACATTTCAATATCTTTTCTCTAAGTATTGAGGCTTAAAAGTTTGAATTTTGAAATGTTAAAAGATGATTGATTGTCTTCTTTAACATGTGCATGTTTTGTTTGAAACTTTTCAAAAGTGAATGATGTTGTCTTTGACAATTGCGAAATGGAGAAACTTTGATTTGAATATTTTGGAAAATGAATAATATTGTCTTTGATAATTGCGAAAAGTAAAACTTTACTTTGAATATTTTGAAAAATGAATGATGTTGTCTTTGACAATTTCAAAAAAGAAAAACTTTGATTTGAATATTTTAAAAAGTAAGTGATGTTGTCTTTTACAGTTT
The DNA here is from genome assembly GCF_001411555.2 of Juglans regia. Classification (NCBI taxonomy): domain Eukaryota; kingdom Viridiplantae; phylum Streptophyta; class Magnoliopsida; order Fagales; family Juglandaceae; genus Juglans; species Juglans regia. The sequence continues at coordinate 16,820,936 of NC_049915.1, forward strand.
CAAGAAATAAAACTTTGTTTTCAATATTTTAAAAAGTGAATGATGTTCTCTTTGACAATTGGGAAAAGTAAAATTTTGATTTAAATATTTTGAAAACTGAATAATGTTTGTCTTTGACAATTTCAAGAAAGTAAAACTTTGATTTGAAAATTTTGAAAAGTGAATGATATTGTTTTTGAAAAGTGAATGATATTCTCTTTGACATTTTTAAATTTGAAAATGAAGCCACATATGCCTATAAATAGATCATTTGGAATCTTCAAATTTAGAACACATTATTGCAAAATTTACAACATTCTTTCAAACCTTTCAATCTTTTTTCTCTAAGCATTGAGTCTTAAAAGTTTAAATTTTGAAACTTTGAAAGATGATTGATTGTCATCTTTCACATTTGAATGTTTTGTATGAAAATTTTCAAAAGTGAATGATGTTGTCTTTGACAAATTCAAGAAGGATAAATTTTGATTTGAATATTTTGAAAAGTGAATAATATTGTCTTTGATAATTGTAAAAATAAGAAATTTTGATTTGAATATTTTGAAAAGTGAATGATTTTGTCTTTGACAATTGCAAAAAGTAAAACTTTGATTTGAAAATTTTGGAAAGTGAATTATGTTGTCTTTGACAATTTCAAGAAAGCAAATCTTTGATTTGAAAAGTGAATGATTTTGTCTTTGAAATGTGAATCTTTTTAAATTTGAAAATATTGTCTCATATGCCTATAAATAGCTCATTTGAGATCTTCAAACTTAGAACACGTTATTGTAAATTTTATAAGATTCATTCAAAGCTTTCAATCTCAATTCCCTAAGCATTAAGCCTTAATCCTTGTTCATTTTGAGATAGATATAGTTTTATGTTGTATTGTTCTTATAATACTCATTGAGGAGTACTTGCTGATAACTTATCCACTATTAGCTCTTATATCCGTAAAAGGGTGTGTATAACCCTTGTGTGTGTAGAAGGTGTTCTACACCGAGAATAGACGTTGAATTACCACGTGTAAGGTGATTGCAAGTGTAGAGGATGTTTTACATAGATTCTTTGTAAAAGTATTGCTCAAAGGTGTAGTACGTTTCTATCTCCACCTGAAGGAGATTTGATTGTGAATTTGAGAATCCTTAAGGGTTAGCTTGAGGTGAGGACGTAGGCAATAAGATTGAACCTCGTTAAAATATTGAGTTTGCTTCATCTTATCCTTAATCTTTATTTTTACTGCTGCACGGTATTTTATTCATACTTTATATTAGATATTTGGTTTATAATTGTGAATTTTTTAAATACAACTCAATTCACCCCTCCTCTTGTGTTAGTCATCTGTGCAATAATTGGTATCAGAGTTAAAGGCTTTTCTATTAGATTAATATCTTTTGAGTTAAAATCTTATGGCTAATATTGCAGATAGTGTAGTATAGATAGCTCAACACAAAACTCTACAAATGAATTTAAAGATTTCAATGCAAAACTCTTAAAAAAATCAGATGAAGTTCTAGGAAACACTGTAAACACTCTAGGACTTTGTTGCATTGACAAAACATTCAATGAACAAGTACATGGAAACAAATTAAGTAGAATATTGTCAATGTTCTTTAACATTCTATTTACAATCATATGTATACTGCAAAACATGCATAAAACAAACACTCTATAAATAAATTCTGGTTAACTTGGGATGGATCCATAATTTTCTACCCAAAGTTTTGGTTGCACCTTATTTTTAGTGGCTTTTCATTGACTAGATCAAAGCTAACTAGCTACTACACATGCATCCATGTCCCCTGAAACAATGTGCCTTCTCCAATCTCCCTAGCCTTTTCATGTTTCTGGAACTAATTACGAGAATAGATAACGCGACTAGTACGGGAATGATTAAAGGAAATTAAAGTATATAAAAGCCCAAGAATTAAAATTTCTTGCAAGACTATCAATATTTAAGCCTTGATGTTGTTGGTTCTCTGTCCAAAGTTCTCATTCGAACATGTAATGCTAGAGCATCTAAAAATATTTATGGCCTAATTTTTTGATCATAATCAGAGAAAGTTGTAGATGATCTGCTATAATAACCAATAGATGTTCTATTGAAATCTTTAGGACTAAGAAGTTCAAGATTATCACAAATTTGTCAAAACCGTTGAAACAACATTTTACCAGTTTGATGCTCCCACAGAGTCTACCGCACACCATCCGGGGAACCCAATGAGAGATGCATAAGTCATAAATGATTTTAGGGCTTATAAATAAATAAAGAATTCCTAATCTAAATCCTTTTGAGTTTCAGGGTGAATAATGTATATAGGAGAAATTGTTGTATATGCTGGATCTCTCACAAACCAAGCCACACATCCATTTCTTTCTAAGTTGTAAGTTGTAACCAACCGACCAAAGAAAATGATCGAGGAAAATTATTGTCTCAAAAGTTGTAATACAAAAAAAAAAAAAAAAAGTTTTACTTTATCTGATACACAGATTGCTCACCTAAAACACATAATATTACTTCATCTTTAGATAAATAAAAATTTTTACATATAAGAACACAAGCCTCAGAGATCTCGGAAACCAATTAGGGGAGTAAGGGGAGTTTTGAATCATAGATTAAGGCTTCAATTAGAGAGAGAGAGAGAGAGAGAGAGAGAGAGAGAGAGAGAGGTGTTATGGTGCTAGTTTAGAGACGAGAGACGTGGGTGGGGGAAGGGAGAGGAAGAGAAAAAACTTTATCACCTGTATGCAGGTACAAGTATGATTATATTGAGACTTCTATGTGGCAGTTGCTGATTGGCTAGTGTAAAGAGAAATTTTCACCAATTCAACTGGGAGCGCAACCCTTTCTTAAACTCACCAGATTCAAATTGAATTGCCTCAGCATAACTGTCGCAAACGTTTGCTTCTTTTTGTCCCATAAAATCTTTGAATATATGCCAATTCACTTCGTGTTGCTTGATGAAATACTTGAGACATTTTTTTTTGAAATTTTTCATGGACTAAAATTTTTGCGAGCCGTGACAAAATGACCCTATTGAAATATGTGGAGTGTAAGCTTCTTCGTTGAATTTCCGAAACAAATCTCCCTGTAAATACTTGGTATTATAGGCCGTATTGGTGGTAGATATTACGTTACGTTATCTAAAATACCCTAAAGATCATGACCCATTGAGTCATAGTGCACCTCTAGTACGCTAATATTAGTTATAATTTCCTAATCAGGAGAAACATATGAGAATCGAGCCACCAGTTTTCAAAGTAAAAATTAGGAGGATAATGACTAAGCCACTAAATATAAATAAATAAAAAAGTCACAAATTATATATATTACGTACCTTAGTTTAAAACTTGCATGCCATAAATTATAACTTGCAACAATTAGTTGAGATAAGATGAGTTGAATAGTTAGATGAGATAACATGAGTTGAAATGAAAGTTAAAAATTAAATAAAATATTGTTATAATATTATTTTTAAATATTTTCTTTTTAAATTTGAAAAAGTTGAATTGCTTATTATATTTTATATGAAAATTTAAAAAAGTTATAATAATGAAATGAGATGAAAAATTTCATGTATCAAAACTTGCCTAATTGTAAATATGTTAAGATCACAACATTCATGTCCATCAATTTTTTTTTTTTTTAAAAAAATGATGATTTTAGAACGTTTTGTCTACATGAAATGAAATAGTAATTTTGTCAAATTGAGTTTTATTTTCAAGAAATTGGCATGATCGCAATGATTAATTATAAATAAGTTGCATAATAATCGTAAAAAACTTGTTGGTATATAGGCACAATATTTTAACTTCTTTTATTTCTTGAATTTATTTAATTATTTTAAATCTAAAACATATTTTTATACTTGGTTATGATTTTTTAAAATATATTATGATTTTTAAAATATATTGTAAAAGATTTGTCGGTATATCACTATATATAAATCACTTCCATTAAATCAAAAGTCTAAATATAAAAGAAATAAGATCAACTTAGTATTCATACATATCAAATATAGTTGCCATAGTGGCCGGATTTAGAGAGATAATCAGATTAAGTGTAGTATAGATAGCTCAATACAAAACTCTAGAATAGAATTTAAAGATTTCAATACAAAACTCTTAAGAAAATCTGATGAAATTCTAGGAAATGCTGTATACACTACATGTCTTTTCTGCATTGACAAAATATTTAAGGAACAAGTAGAGAGAAACAAATTAAAAAGAATTTAGTCAATGTTCTTTAGCATTCTATTTACAATCTTAGGTACAATGCTAAACACTCAAGAAATAAATTTGGATTGACTTAGAATGAATCCATAATTTTCTAACTAAAATTTTGGTTGAACCCTATTTCTAGAGACTTTCATTGACTAGATCCTAATTAACTAGCTACTATACTTGAATCAATGTGCCCCTAAAACAATGTGCCTTCTCCATTCTTCCTAGCATTGTCATGTTCCAGGAACTAACTAGGAGAATAAATAATGTGACTATTGCTGAAATGACTAAAGGAAATTAAAGAGTGTAAAGGCCCATGAATTAAAATTTCCTAAAAGGCTCTCAATCTTTAAGTCTTGATGTTGTTGGTTCTTTGTCCAAAGTTTTCATTCGAACATGTAATGTAAAAGCATCTAGAAAGATTTATACCCTAATCTTTTGATCATAACCAGAGAAAGATGTAGATGATCTCTAATAAAGACCAAGAGATGTTCTTTCTAATTCTTTAGGACAATGACGCTCAAGATTATCACAAATTGGTCTAAACTATTGAGACAACATTTTACCAGTTTGATGCCTCCATAGAGTCTACTTCACACCACCGGAGTAACCCAATGAGAGATGCATAAGTCAGAAATGATTCTAAGGTTTATAAAGAAATAAAGAACTCCTAATTTAAATCCTTTTGAGTTTCAGGGTGAATAAAGTATATAGGAGAAATTGTTATATACGCGGGATCTCTCACAAACCAAGCCACACATTCATTACCTTCTATGTTGTAAGTTGTAGCCAACCAACCAAAGAAAATGGCCGACGAAAATTGCCGAGTCAAAAGTTTTAATACAATGAAAAAAAAAAGTTTTTCTTGAACTGAAACACATATTGCTTTCTTGAAACATAGAATATTACTTCATCTTTAGATAAACAAAAACTTTTACCATTCAAAAACACAAGTCCCAAAGATCTCGAAAACCAATTGGAGGAGTAATGAGAGTTTCGAATTATAGATTAAGGCTTCCATTAGAGAGAGAGAGAAAGAACTTTGCCACCTGTATGCAGGCTCAAATATGATTTTATTGAGACTCCTATGTGGTAGCTGCTGATTGGTTGGTGTAAAAGAAAATTTTTCACCCATCTGCTAGGAGCACAACCCTTCCTTAAAATCACTGGATTCAAATTGAATTGCCTCAGTATAAATGTTGCGAATGTTTACTTCTTCCCGTACCATAAAATTTTCGAATAGATGTCAATTCACTCCGTGCTTCTTGTTGAAATACTTGAAATATTTTTTTTTTTACAATTTTTCATGGATTGAAATTTTTGCGAGCCAATGTGAAAAAACCCTATTGAAATAACCTGAAGAGATAAGCTTTTCGTTCAATTACCGAAACAAATCTGGAACCCTGTAAATACTTGGTAATACAGGCTATCCATGTGGTTGATCATACGTTGTGTTATCAAAAATACCTTGGAGATCTTGTACCCACTACGTCATAGTGCATCTCTAGTACGTTAATAATAGTTATAATTTCCTGATCAGGAGAAACACACGAAGATCGAGCCACCAGCTTTCAAAGTAAAAATTGAGAGGATATAAGGTAAACCAAAAATTATAAAAAAAATAAAAAATAAAAAAGCTACAAATTATATATATTACGTACCTCAGTCTAAAACCGGCATGCCATGAATTATAACTCGCAACAATTTATCCCCAATTTTTTTAGTCAACTTGGGTCCCTAACATTAAAGTGTCATTGGATAGTTAGTTGAGATAAGATGAATTTAGATGAAAGTTAAAATTAAATAAACTATTGTTAGAATATTATTTTTAAATATTATTATTTTGTTGTGATTTGAAAAAGTTGAATTGTTTATTATATTTTATATAAAAATTTAAAAAAGTTATAATAATGAGATGAGATGAGATAAAAAGAGATGAGACGAAAAATTTCTTGTATCCAAATTGGCCTAATTGTATATATGTTAAGATCATAACATTCATGTCCATCATTTGTTTTTTTTTTTTTTAAAAAGAAAATTTTAATTTTAGAACTTTTTTGTCTATATAAAATGAAATGGTAATTTTGTAAAATTGAGTTTTATTTTCAAGTAATTGGCATAATCGCAATGGTTAATTGTAAATAGATTGCATAATAATTGTAAAAGACTTGTCGGTACATAGGCACAATATTTTAGCTTCTTTTATTTCTCTAATTTATTTAATAATTGTAAATCTAAAATATATATTTTATTCTTGGTTATGATTTTTAAAATATATTATCAAAAACTTGTCGGTATATTGCTATAAATAAATCACTCCCATTAACTCGAAAATTTAAGTATAAAATAAGTAAGATCAACGTAGTATTCATACATATCAAATGTAGTCGACATAGTGGTCAGGTTTGGAGAGACAATCAGATTAAGTGTAGTATAGATAGTTCAATACAAAACTTTAGGATAAAATTTAAAGATTTCAATCCAAAACTCTTAAGAAAATCAGATGAAATTCTAGGAAATGTTGTATACACTACAAGTCTTTGCAAGATTGACAAAACATTCAATGAACAAGTATAGACAAACAAATTAAGTAGAATTTTTCCAATGTTCTTTAGCATTCTATTTACAATCATAGGTACACGGTCAAACATGAACACAACAAAAACTCTAGAAATAAATTCAGGTTGATTTGGGATGGATCCACATGTGGCTAACCAAAGTTCTGGTTGCACCATATTTCTAGTGACTTTTCATTGACTAGATCTTAACTAACTAGCTACTACACGTGAATCAATGTGCCTACTCCAATTTTCCTAGCCTTGTCACGTTCCTGGAACTAATTAGAAGAATAAATAACGCGACTATTGCGAGAATGATTAAAGGAAATTAAAGAGTATAAAAGCTCAAGAATTAAAATTTTTTATAAGACTCTTAATCTTTAAGCCTTGATGTTGTTGGTTTTCTGTCCAAAGTTCTCATTTGAACATGTAATGCAAAAGTATCTAAAAAGATTTATACCCTAATCCTTTGATCATAATTTGAGAAACCTGTAGACGATATGCTATAATAATAAAGAGATGTTCTTTCTAATTCTTTAAGACAAAGAAGCTCAAGATTATCACAAATTAATCTAAACCGTTGAGACAACATTTTACTAGTTTGATGCCCCCCAAAGTCTACCGCACACTACGGGGGGAACCCAATGAGAGATGCCTAAGTTAGAAATGATTCTAGGGTTTATAAAGAAATAAATAATGCCTGACCTAAATCCTTTTGAGTTTCAAGATGGATAACGTATCTTGCAGAAATTGTTGTATATGCGGAATCTCTCACAAACCAAGCCACACATCCATTTCCTTCTAAGTTGTATGTTGTAACCAATCGACCAAAGAAATTGGCCCACGAAAACAGCCGACTCAAAAGTTGTAATACGACGAAAAAAAAAATTTTTATTTTCTCTAAAATACAGAATATTACTTTATCTTTAGATAAATAAAAAGTTTTACTTTTCTAGAACACAAGTCCCAAATATCTCGGAAACCAATCGGGAGAAAGAGGGGAATTTCAAATCACAGATTAAGACTTCAAGAGAGAGACAATATTGTAAAGAGAGAGAGAAGGGAGAAATGATACTAGCTAGAAGACGAGAGACGTGGGTGGGGAATGAAGAGGGAGAGAAAGAACTTTATCACCTGTATTCACGTGCAAGTAGGATTTTATTGAAACTCCTATGTGGCAGTTGCTGATTGGCTAGTGTAAGAGCAAACTTTTCACCCATCCGACTGAGTGCGCGACCCTTTCTTAAAATCACCATATTCAAATTGAATTGTCTCTGCATAATTTTCGTGAACATTTGCTTCTTCTCGTCCCATAAAAGCTTCCAATAGATGCCAATTCACTGTGTTGCTTGATGAAAAACTTGAGACATTTATTTTTTTACAATTTTCCATGTATTGCAATTTTTGTGAGCCATTGTGAAAAAGTCCTATTGAAATAAGCTAAAGAGGTAAGCTTCTTCGTTCAATTACCGAAATAAATCTGGAACTCTGTAAATACTTTGTACTATAGGCTGTGCTGGTGGTTGATCATATGTTGCGTTATCTAAAATATCTTGAAGATCCTGTACCCATTGCGTCATAGTGCACCTCTAGTACGCTAATAATTGAGAGGATATAGGATAAGCCACAAATTATAAATAAATAAAAAACCCACAAATTATATATATTACGTCCCTTAATCTAAAACATGCATGTCATAAAATATAATTCGCAACAATTTATACCCAATTTTTTAAGTCAACCTGAGTCATTAACATTAAAGTGCCATTGGATAATTAGTTGAGATAAAATGAGTTGAGATGAAAGTTGATAATTAAATAAAATATTGTTAGAATATTATTTTTTAAATATTATTATTTTTTTGTGATTTAAAAAAGTTGAATTACTTATTATATTTTATATGAAAATTTAAAAAGGTTACAATGACGAGAAGAGATGAGATGAAAATAGTTGAAATGAAACATTTCTTGTATCCAAACTGGCCTAATTGTATATATGTTAAGATCACAACATTCATGTCCATCATTGTTTTTTTTGAAAAAGGAAAATGATAATTTTACAACTTTTTTCTACATGTAATGAAATGGTAATTTTGTAAAATTGATTTTTATTTTCAAGAAGTTGGCATGATTGCAATGGATAATTGTAAATAGGTTCCATAATAATTGTGAAAGACTTATCGGTATATAGGCACAATATTTTAACTTCTTTTATTTCTCGAATGTATTTAATAATTATAAATATAAAACATATTTTTTTATGCTTAGTTATGATTTTTTAAATTATATTATGATTTTTAAAATATATTGTCAAAGACTTGTCGGTATATCACTATATATAAATCACTCTCATTAAATTGAAAGTCTAAATATAAAATAAGTAAGATCAATGTAATATTCATACATATCAAATGTAGTTGACATATTGGCCGGGTTTGGAGAGACAATCAGATTAAGTGTAGTATAGATAGCTCAATACAAAACTCTTCAAAAAATCACATGAAATTCTAGGAAATGCTGTATACATTATAGGTCTTTGCAACATTGACAAAACATTCAAGGAACAAGTACATGAAAACAAATTAAGTAGAATATTGACAATGTTCTTTAGCATTCTATTTACAATCACAGGTACATAGTCAAATATGAACACAACAAAAACTCTAGAAATAAATTCAGGTTGACTTGGGATGGATCCATATGTGGCTAACCAAAGTTTTGGTTGAACCCTATTTCTAGTGACTTTTCATTAATTAGATGCTAGCTAACTAGCTACTACACGTGAATCGATGTGCCTCGTCCAATTTTTCTAGCCTTGTCACGTTCCTGGAACTAATTAGGAGAATAAACAACACGACTATTGCGAGAATGATTAAAGGAAATTAAAGAGTATAAAGGCCCAAGAAGTAAAATTTCCTAAAATACTTTCAATCTTTAAGCCTTGATGTTGTTGGTTTTCTATCCAAAGTTTTCATTCGAACATGTAATGCAAAAACATCTAAAAAGATTTATACCCTGATCTTTTGATCATAATCAGGAAAAGCTGTAAACGATTTGCTATAATAACCAAGAGATGTTCCTTCTAATTCATTAGGACAAGTACGCTCAAGATTATCACAAATTGGTCTAAACCGTTGAGAAAATAGTTTACCAGTTTGATGGTCCTACATATTCTACCGCACGCCAGCGAAGGAAACTATGAGAGATGCATAAGTCAGAAATGATTCTAGGGTTTATAAAGAAATAAAGAATGTCTATTATAAATCCTTTTGAATTTCATAATGAATAAAGTATATTGAATAAATTACTGTATATGTGAGATCTCTCACAAACCAAGCCACACATCCATTTCCTTCTAAGTTGTAAATTTGTAACCAACTGACCAAAAAAATTGGCTAATGAAAACTACCAACTCTAAAGTTGTAATACGATGAAAAAAAAAAGGTTTTACTTCATCTAAAACATAGATTGCACACTTGACAAACATAATATTACTTCATCTTTAGATAAACAAAAAGTTTTACATTTCAAGAACACAAGCCTTAAAGATCTCGAAAACCAATCGGGGGAGAGATGAGAGTTTCAAATCACAGATTAAGGCTTCAAGAGAGAAACCACATTGTAGAGAAATAGAGAGATAGAGAGAGAGACGGAAGATATGGTACTAGCTTGGAGACGAAAGATGTAGGTGGGGGAAGGGAGAGGGAGAGAAAGAACTTTATCACCTGTATGTAGGTCAAGTAGGATTTTTTTAAGACTCCTATGTAGCAGTTGCTGATTAGTTGGTGTAAAAGTAAAATTTTCAACCATCCGACTATGAGCGCAACACTTTCTTAGAATCACTAGATTCAAATTGAATTGATTCTGCATAACTGTAGCAAACGTTTGCTTCTTCCCGTCTCGTAAAATCTTCGAATAGATGCCAATTTACTTCGTGTTGCTCGATGAAATACTTGAGACATTTTGTTTTTACAATTTTTCATGGACAGCAATTTTTGCGACCCGTTGTGAAAAGGCCCTATTGAAATAAGCTGAGGAGTGTAAGCTTCTTCGTTCAATTTCATAAACAAATTTGGAAACCCTGTAAATACTTGGTACTATAGGTTGTACTGGTGATAGATCATACGTGACGTTATTTAAAATACCCTGGAGATCTTGTATCCTTTGCGTCATAGTGCACTTCTAATACGCTAATAATAGTTATAATTTCCTGATCAGGAGAAACACATAATGATCGAGCCACCAGCTTTCAAAGTAAAAATTGAGATGATATAGGGTAAGCCAAAAATTGCATATACTACATACCTTAGTCTAAAACCTGTATGCTATGAATTATAACTCGCAACAATTTATCCTCAATTTTTTGAGTCAACCTGGGTCTCAAACATTAAAGTTTCATTGGATAATTAGTTGAGATAAGATAAGTTGATATTAAAGTTGAAAATTAAATAAAATATTGTTAGAATATTATTTTTTTGTAATTTGAAAAAGGTTAATTGCTTATTATATTTTATATGAAAATTTACCAAATTTATAACGATAAGATGAGATGAGATTAGATTAAACATTTATTATATCTAAACTGGCCTAATTGTATATTTGTTAAGATTACAACATTCATGTCCATCTTTAAAAAAAAATGATAATTTTACAACTATTTTTCTTACCTGAAATGAAATGGTAATTTTGTAAAATTGAGTTTTATTTTTAAGAAATTGGTATGATCGCAATGATTAATTGTAAATGAGTTGCATAATAATTGTAAAAGACTTATCGATATATATGCACAATATTTTAATTTCTTTTATTTCTTGAATTTATTTAATAATTCTAAGTCTAAAACATATTTTTATGCTTGGTTATATTTTTTAAAATATATTATGATTTTTAAAATATATTGTAAAAGACTTGTCGGTATATCACTATATATAAATCACTCCCATTAAAAAAGAAAAAAAAATGAGAAGAAATTGATGCATGGTCATGACCATAAATTTCAAATCTATAGCTATGAAATTGATCAATAAAAAATTGAAGAGTATGGAAAACTCAGATCTATATCGAAAAACAGCCATAAATTCCAAAGAGAGGAAAAGTGAAATCAAGATTAAATTGCGGATAAAAATAAAACCCTAATTTTAACGACAGTCACTTAAATCAACATGAAGAAGTAAAGTCTATATAACAATCTATTACAAGAAGTTTTTAAGCAAACTAAAATGATTATTGTAATTAAAAGTTTTTTAATTAATTAAAATTTGATATACTGAAAACGTAAAAATATGATTTATACCCTGAAATTATTTAAATAATTATTCTAGCGTAGGAGAAATGATATGAATTAACGGTGCAGTGAGAGAGGAGGGAGTATTGAACCTGGACAAAGAAATCAAAGCCTTTTGTGCCACTGATAATTAGCCACACCAGTGCCTGTTGATCATCCTATGGAATTAAAAGGGCGCTCATATGCTATGCTCATCTACTTGCCCTGAATATAATGCAACGTCTATATTGTAAGTATGCACATTAGTAGATTCTATTACATGCTAGCGAACTCGATAAATTCTTCCACATAACAGTTTTAGGGTTTCAAAAAAATTGGGCTTTTCCTAATTGCAATTGGCTCATTCCCATTGTCTAATTATATACATTTTGTGGTTAAATTTCCTGGTAAAAATGAACGCTCATGGCAACAAATTACATGCTAGCTAGTCATACATCGCAATTCTATAGTTTTGAAATTATTGGGTTTGATGAGATGATTAATTTTGCCTCTGCCTCTTGATATCAAGTCATGCAAAAATGAGAGTTATAATTCATCAGGGTGGTGCTACTACATGTGTCACCCAACTTTGACTGCTGGGCATGTCCTTAGTATAAATTGTACATTTTAATTTTTTTTTCTTTTTTATTCTCATATTTTTTAAACATCTTTAAATATTTTAAAAAATAAAAAAAAAATACACAAATATACTAATAGTCACTTTCTTAATCATGCATTAAGCAAAAAAAAAAATTAAATTAAATTAAATACATGAGCAGTCAAAATGAGAGGATATATAGGGCATACTATCATTTTCCAATTCATCACGATGGTCAATTTGATAGCATACCTACAAATTATGCTGGGGGCGCGGCTCCAACATGAATGCGTTGCACTAGACCTATATTACTTATTCATTCAAGAAGTATTGGGAGAGTTATCAAGGAATTTGGTTACAAGAGATATTTCATATTGGTGCACTTTTGATTATGAAGATATCTTTGAGCACCTCAACTAGCTGAAAAGAGACAAGGATGCATGTACGTGCGATCTTGAATAAATTGCAGAAAAAGTCAGTCAATATACTGCATGTTTACGTTGACCATGACGTGGATTGTCCAATTGAAGTGGAATCAGTGCCCCCACTATCACTTGATTCACTTCCAAGCTGTGTTTTATCCGATGAAGTGCATGCTCAAGACTATGGTATATACTACAACTGGTGTTGAAGGTGAAGTTTCTTAGGATAGCGATGTTGAACAAGAAGTTGACCCACCAAGTGAAGGGTGTTCTGTACCAGTGTTTTCCAAGACATATACTTATACTTAATTTGGGAAGTCAGGTATACATCATATGATGATGATCAGCAATGAGGAAGATGACTAGTATGAGGATGAAACTGAGTTGGAGCTCGGTGCCATGAGTGATACAGACTTGGGTGAAGATAATGAGGACTTGTATACTGAGGAGGTATCCCTTTACTTGTTGGTTGGTTTGGTATACATGCCGACCAAGATTAGGTAGTGGAATCGAACTATGTAGATATCTTAGAGTTCGAGAGTATGATGGGATCGGAGTTTGATGCCAATGTTCGTCCAGTATTGCAACACCCAGGCCACTTGAAATTTAATGCCAATGTTCGTCCAGTACTGCAACGTCCAGTACTATTAATTTATTGAAGGTAAGTTGTATAGGAAGTCCACTTGAAATTAAATGAATAATTTTGAATAGGTCACGAGCTAAAAATTTATTTTGGTTAAATATGAATTTTTTTACAGAAATTACATTTGACGGGGCAATATTTTAGAAACCTCATTTGAGATTTATTGAATAATTTAGTATAAGCTCACGAGCTAAAATTTTTGGTTACCTGGGGCTTTGAATAGGCTCGAGGGTAAAGATTTTTATCATAAGGTTTGTTAGGATTTAGTGGATAATTTTGGGTTCAATAAATTAGTTAAAACCCCTTTTTTATAATTTATACACCAAGTGGCCCTTTTCAATTTAGTAGGGGCCCAATAATTTATTCTAAAAGCCCAAACCCATCTACTCAACATCTCATGCACGTTTCTTTCTCCTCTTTCCTGCTCAAGGGTTTCCAGTCACCTATATATACACATATATCCCTCTCATGCACGTAGAAACTCCCTAGAATAGGGTTGCTGTCGCCAGCTACTACCCAAGCCCTCTCTCGGTTCCTCCACTCAAGCTCACAGCAAATTCTTCCCCGTCCCGTGCGTAGAAACATGGAGGCCACACAAGCACCGCAACCCCATACATGCACGACAACACTTCGGTATATATCAAGCCCTATCTTGCCACACCTCCACAAGCTGCCAACCCCACGTTTCCATTGACCCATACGATCCTCCGCTGTAGCACCAGGTTAGGCCGAGAGAAAGGAAACCAACCAACCACATAGCCTCTCATCATGGCCAAAGAAGCCCACACGTCTCATGACTTTGCAACCTCACGGCCTCCATTCAGCCTAACAACGAAGGACAATCAACGCGAGAAGTTATATAGTATTTGCAGCGAAGAAGTGTCACAAAAAATCATTTAATTGCCGTATAAAGTATCGACGTTGTGGGTGATTTTTCTCTTTAGCTCAACGGAATGAGCACGGCGACTATGAACTCGTTGTGATTGGAGCTCTTTTACAGTGATTTTAATTGTGGCAAAAAGTAGATCACCGTAATAGGCCTTTTTCCTTGCAGTGAAATTCTACTTGTCTCGAGTGTAAGTCATCTTAAAATTTACTAAAAATAAAAGTAATTATATATATATAAGAAATTTAAAAACAAATTAAAGATGGCTGACTATTCCAATCATACCTTGTTTTGCTGACAAAACACATTTGGTTGATGGCCACGTGATACTCCTATATTCCTATGACGAGATGCCATCTCAATAAAAGTGTGTTCTTATATAAGAAACTTTACCGGCATGACTTGTTCTGATAGGATAGGAGTATCACATAGTGATCATCTACATTTCATGATTACCTAATAACTTGTAACAGAAGCACAATCTCTCCTCTCTCGGTGCTCTCTCCGAGTTCGTGTGTGGAGGTTTATTTTCTTCTCGTCTTTGGTATGAGGTTTGGATGATGGCCGAAGTTTTAGAGCATATTTATGCAAATCTGTCTTGGACAAATTAGAGGGAAAATGATGAAATCTCGTTGGAAACTAGTAAGGCGGAGGAAGTGCTTGAGAGGGGTGAAAACTGTTTCATCATGAGACTTTTGACGAGAAAGCATTACAATCACGATGCTTTCAAGCAGACGATGAGGAAGGTATGAAGGCCAGTTAAGGGTGTAAAATTTCATGATTTGAATTCAGTTTTTATTCTAGTTGAATTTGAGGATGCTCGTGATAAGTCCAAAGTTATGCGAGAGGGTCTTTGGACTTTTGACAAACATCTGGTACTCTTGAAGGAATTTAATGGTAGGTTGCAGATCAATAATCTAGAATTGGTTCATACTCCATTCTGAGTTCGTATCTATGACTTACCTCTCATGGCTCGAAATTCATATGTTGGTAATCTGGTTAATAACACGTTGGGGGGAGGTATTGGAAGTGGATTTTGGAGAAATGGAGTGGGGAGAGTACATGAGAGTAAGAGTAATCTGGATATTTCTAAGCCATTGTACGATGAAAGCGTATGTTACTCGATTTTTGCTATTGCTGTGGTCTGGTGGGTCACAGTCAGCGTAAGTGAAGACGTTCATTAATACAACCAATTCGAATGCAGATAATCATCCTTATGGACAATGGCTTCGAGCTGGTTTTTCTGTTGATTGGAGACATGGAGGGAGGGGTCCTGAGGTGCGAAAGTCAGGGGCATCACCAAGTACAAAACCACTAGCGACGGCGGCAGACAGTCCAGCTAGCAGTAAATATGGCAGTTAAAGTGTAGCTATTGGGGGAGGGAGGAAAAATCTTGAAGGGGAAAGATTCGTTGGTTACAGATTTCCATATGGGGAGGGTAGTTGAGGAGGGTTGTTTAACTGAGGTTCCAATTACAGTTGCTGTAGTGGGCTTGGGCCCAAATGGGCTTAAAGATTCAAATTTGCAATGCTTTAAGGTAGGCCCAATGGATGTTAAGGCTACTGCCCGAAGCTGTTCTCTTCGTCGAAGGAGTAAATTGAAAGGGGCAGAGAAACAGAGTAAGGGGTTCGACGGAAAGGATGCTTGTGAGGGAGAGGCAATTGATGAGGGGTTTCTGCAAAAATCTGAGGCTCGAGGCAGCAAGAGGAAGGGGATAAAAAAACTTGCAGACGAGGAGCACCGTTCAAAGAAGCGTTCGGTGGTGGCGAAGCAAGATGATGCACTTACACTACCAGAGATATCGGCGGCGGCTGTGGCACAACCCCGCCGAACCTCATGAAAATCTTCAGTTGGAATCTTCGTGGGCTTGGGAACCCACGAGGAATCCGTACACTTCGTGATTTGGTCATGAAGGATGCTCTTGATGTGCTGTTTTTGCAAGAGATTCGGTTGTCTTCAAGACAGTTTGATCTCTGTAAGTTCAAATTTGGTTTTTGCAATTGCTTTGTTGTGGATTGTGTGGGTCGTAGTGGTGGTCTAGCGTTGTTGTGGAAAGATGAGATTAATTTTCCCATTGTGAATTTCTCAAAAAATCATGTGCATGCTGTGTTTAAGGGTGTTAATAGGGATAATTGTTTGCTGACTTGCGTGTATGGTCACCCCGATCCTAGTAAGAGGCCTTCTGCTTGGAGTTTAATTAAGGGTTTGGGTTGTGGGGTCATGTCTCCTTGGTTAGTTTTGGGTGATATTAACGAAATCCTTTATCATTCTAAGAAGTTTGGGGTAGAAGCAGAAGTGAGAAACAGTTGGAGGATTTTAGGGATATTTTAGCAGTGTATAATTTGGGAGATTTGGGTTTTTATGGTGTTCCTTACACGTGGTGTAATAGGAGGGAAGGGGGGGCATAATAAGTGAAAGGTTAGACCGTTTTCTAGCCAATTCTATGTGGTGTGATTTGTTCCCAAATATGAGGGTTCAGCATGGGGTAGCTGCGTATTTGAATCATGTCCCTTTGTGGTGGGATTCAGATGGTGGGTTCATAAAAAGAAGTCAAAAAAAGTGTTTAGGTTTGAAGCAATGTGGGTGGGGGAGAGAGTGTGCTAGTATAATTGAGAGGGTTTGGAATCAAATGGAAGGTTTTCATTCTCTTACCCAAGTCATGGGTTCCATTTCTAGATGTGCTACTGATTTGGGTAGATGGAACCAATGTTCTTTTGGGAATGTGCAAAAGGAATTAGCTAGTGCAAAAGGAAGATTGAAGTTGTTGCAAGAAGCTGATCCATGTAGTATTTCACTGAAAAAGCAGCAACAAGCAAGGGATGATGTTCAAAAGTGGCTTGAGAGAGATGAAGTTATGTGGAAACAAAGGTCTCGGGTCATGTGGCTTAGAGAGGGAGATAGTAACTCTAGGTTTTTTCACTCAAAAGTTTTGGCCAGAAGAAAGAAAAATTCAATTATGCAGTTACAGATGATTCGGGCAGCTGGAAGAAAGGGCTTCAATTGGATGAATTAGTGAATTGATTACTTCAAAAAGTTGTTCACAACTGCAGATCAGGTGGAAATGGAGGAAGTTATTTCAGGGGTAGAGGTTCAAATGTCTGATGAGATGAACGGGGATTTGATGAGACCTTATGTGGCTGAGGAGGTTGAAGTTGCTCTCAAGCAGATGCATCCATCGAAGGCTCCTGGACCAGATGGGATGTCTCCAGTTTTCTTCCAAAGGTATTGGTCTGTGATAGGTAAGTCTATTATGGATTCATTGCTTTTGGCTTTGAATTCTGGAGAGTTCCCTAGGAGTTTGAATCATACTTATGTTACTTTAATTCCTAAGAAATCTGGTCCTACTAAAGTGGCGGTTTTAGACCAATTAGCCTTTGCAACGTGCTCTACAAGATTTTATCAAAATTCATTACAAATAGGTTAAAGAAAATGTTGCCTTTGGTCATTTCTGAAACCCAATCTGCTTTTGTGCCTGATAGACAGATTTCAGATAATGTTTTTATAGCTTATGAGTTGCTACATTTTTTGAGAAATAAGAGAAAAGGAAGAAAGGGCTTTATGTCACTCAAACTTGATATGAGTAAGACATACGATAGAGTGGAGTGGCTATTTTTGGAAAGAATGATGGAGGCTCTTGGTTTTGCTAGAGGAC
Source organism: Juglans regia (assembly GCF_001411555.2). Classification (NCBI taxonomy): domain Eukaryota; kingdom Viridiplantae; phylum Streptophyta; class Magnoliopsida; order Fagales; family Juglandaceae; genus Juglans; species Juglans regia. The sequence goes on from NC_049915.1 coordinate 16,839,157, forward strand.
TAATTAATTTAGTCTTGAAGTGTGTTAGAACAGTTTCTTTCTCTGTTTTGGTAAACGGGTGTCCTAAAAGGGCCTACTATTCCAAGTAGAGGAATTAGGCAGGGAGATCTTTTGTCTCCCTACCTATTTCTTTTATGCACTGAAGGCCTTATCAGTTTGTTGAAAAGGACAGTTGGTAGGGAGGTTGTTGAGGGAGTGAAAATTTGTAGAGGGGCCCCGAGAGTCAATCATTTGTTGTTTGCCGATGATAGCATGATTTTTTGTAGAGCGGATGTGGTTACAATTGAAAAAATTCATTCTTCATTGAATACTTATGAGAAAACATCTGGTCAATGTATTAATAAAGAAAAGACTGCTATTGTTTTTAGTAGGAATGTTCATGAAGACTTGAGGGCACAAATTATGCAGCTTTTTTTTTTTTTTTTTTTTTTTTTGGGGGGGGGGGGGGGTAGTCATACTCTCAACAATTTGAGAAGTATTTGGGTCTTCCTCCTATGGTGGGTAGGTAAAAGAAACATGCTTTTTCTAGTATTAAACAACGGCTGTGGGAGAAACTTCAATTGTGTAAAGGAAATATGTTGTCACAAGGGGGAAGAGAGGTTCTACTAAAAGCTGTAGCAATGTCTATTCTGACATATGCTATGAGTTGTTTCCTGTTTCCCAAATCTTTATGCCCTGAGTTAGAGAGGATGATGACTCAGTTTTGGTGGGGAAATCAATCTCAAGGGAGGAAGATTCATTGGGTTAGTTGGGAGAAATTATGTGACTCAAAGTTTCATGGGGCATTGGGTTTTAAAAACCTAAGGTTGTTTAATTTGGCTCTCCTAGCAAAACAAGGTTGGAGACTTTTGAAGAATGAAGATTCACTTTTGTTTAGCATATACAAGGCAAGGTATTTTCCAAATACTAGTTTTTTTTAGGCAAAAGCAGGTTTGAGATCTTCATATCTTTGGAAGAGGATTAGGGAAGCTAGTCACCTTTTAAAGAAAGGCTGCAGGTGGCATGTGGGAAATGGAATGAATATGAGAGTTTTCAAGGATCCTTGGCTACCAGGATGTGAACTGCCTGCTGCTCACTCAATTTGTTCCACTGTTGATGAAGATATGAGAGTAAATTCTCTGATAGACGAGAGCACAAGATGGTGGAATGTTTAGAGTTTAAGAGCTCTATTCAATCCAAATGAGATGAGGCAAAATTTGAAGCTGAATGTGTGCGTAGATGTTGAAGACTCTGTTTTCTGGGTACATAAGAGAAATGACATTTACTCGGTTAAAAGTGCATATAGGATGTTTCAAAATTATGATGTTCAGATTTGGGTTGAAGGTTCAAGAGAAAAATATGTAACAGCTTTTTGGAAATGTTTGTGGAATTTGAAACTACCCAAGAAAGTGAAAATTTTTTCTTGGAAAGCTTGTCTGGAAAAGTTGCCTACATATCAGAATTTAAAGAGCAAGCATGTTATTGATAATGATGTATGTGTGTTTTGTGGGAAGGAAAGAGAGGATTTTGCTCATGCAGTTTTTTATTGTCCTGATATTAGATAGATTTATTCATATCAAATCAAGTTGTACAGGAATGTAGTTTCTGTTTTAAGTTTTTGGGATCTGGCTAATATGGCTCGGGAGAGAGATTCGGAGGAGGATTTGGCTACTTTTATTGCTATTGGTTGGGCCCTTTGGCATAGAAGAAACAATTTTATATATGAGAAGTTCTCTCTTGGAACACTGTTGGTGGTTAACAATGCTTTATCATTGAAGTTAGAGTTCAAACAGCTTCAGGTTTTTGATGTCTCACATAATCACATTAATAAGGTGGTCTCTTGGTACCCTCCTCCCAGCTTCCTTAAATTGAATGTTGATGGGGCAACCTTTCATGATCAACATACAGCTGGGATTGGAGTGCTTCTTCGTGATCACAAAGGTGATGTTTTAGTTGCTTGCAGCATATTGGAAAGGGAGGTAGGCTCTTCTGAATTTATTGAGACTATTGCTATGCTTAGAGGGCTGCAATTGTGTGTCCAAATGGGGTTTTCCAAAACTAATGCTAAACGGATTGTTTGCTTCTTGTGGATGCTTTGAATAATCTTGTTGAGTATTGTACTGATTTTGATTTTCCAACTTCAAGATATTCAAAGTAAGGGTGTTCAACCGGATCCGGATATCCGGCCATAACTGGATCCGGATCCGGGTGCTAAAATCCTGGCAGTTAACCGCTCGGATTAATCCGGATTTAATCCGGGCGGATAACCGGATTCAATCCGGATATCCGGATTTAATCCGGATCCGGGTAATAACCGGATTTAGTCCGAGTTTAATTTTTTATTTTTTTTTAAAAGGACTTTAAAACTTAAAAAAATGTTTTTATAGCACTTAGTTTTTTTTTTTTTTTTTTTTAAATTCTGATAATAAATTCACAAACAAAATCAATAAAAATACAAAATAAATAATATTGTTGTTACATCACAATGCAAAACATAAATTTACAAAAAACAAAATAAATAATAATAATACATCACAAATAATTAACTAAAACATAAATTTACAAAGAATAAGACATAATAATACATCACAACTAATTAAACGAAAACATAAATTTACAAAGAACAAAAAAAATAATAATACATCACAACTAATTAAACTAAAACATAAATTATAAAGAACAAAAGAAATAAATTTACAAAGATCAAAATTTATTAGTCTTCACATCTTGAAACTCCAAACAACATGATCTTGAAACATAAACAACATGATCTTCTACTCTCTCTTTCATCTCCTTGAGAGACTGTTGGAATTCTGGATTTCTGCAATCAATAGAATGACAAGTACTGTAATCTCCCATACTAAACATCAACCACATTTTAAAGAAGACAGTACAAACAAAATGGTGATGCAAGGAAAAAAAAAAAACTAGTTTTCTTCAGCTTCAAAATAGGCAGTTCCTACAGATGCCCTATTATAAAAATTAGTTCAAAATTAGCTTACTATATATGCAGTTTCCTTTATTGAATTAGCTGTCTAGTCCCTGCAGTAGATAACAGTTGTAATCATCAATAGCATTTGCCATCCATGATATTTTCATACATGTACAAATAAATGAAAATGTAGAGGACTACACAAATTACTACAGTTACATGTACAAGGGACTACGGCCTTTTATTATCAACTGCATCACAAGACACACCTTCAATAGTCTAACTAGATTCATTCTCACCTTGCAACAAAGCAACAGATATTATGGCAGCAAGAAGTTTTTGAATTTGTACTTGGAAGTTGGAAGCAAACTAATAAGTTCGTGTGAAAGACCTTGACTTTGAGTTCCAACCACATCACCTAAGTCAAGTAGCTCCTGCAGAACAGAGCTATAACCTTAATAATTATTCTACTAAAGAAACATCAACATCCAAAGCACCAACCAAGTTTCAATTCTAATTACATAACTCATTAGAATTGATATAGTGATGTATTATGATATTTATGGATCAATACAAAATCTGTGGTGCTGCAGTCATGAACTGAGGACACCTATGGCTGCGGTAATTGGGTTACTGGACATTCTCATATGTGATGATTGCCTCACAAATGAACAGTACGCAACTGTTACCCAAATTAGAAAGTACTCAACAGCTCTACTCCGGCTTCTAAACAATATATTGGATTTGAGCAAGCATTTACTTATGATTGTGAGCAAGCCAAGAGGAATGTATCAATTGATTCTCACATAAAACAATCTAGTGCATATGATCATACAGTTAATAAGGAGAGAAGTGATCTCCTTCCAATTTTTACCAGACAATCTATTACAATATCTCAATTTGAAGGCATAAAGTTTTTCTCCTATGAAACCACAACACATCCTTTCTTAGCTCATGAAGTTTGAAAGTTTAAAGCTCTATATATTTATTTATCTAAGTAGTATCTTAAATTCATTAAGACTCTTGAGGACCATAAGTTTGTCAGTAATCTTTTTCATAAGTATGGCTACTTAGAAACAGCAAAGAGCAAACTTGTTTTATGTTTTCATAATACTAATTAAGACTTCTCTTGCTTAAAAGTTTTATAATCTGATGTATATACAGACCAAGCATTTCTATACAGACCAAGCATTTCTCTTCAAAGAAAAAACCACACAAAATAGACATGAACACACCACCAGCCAAAGCTGCACAAAGAAATTTAACAAAGCCAGCCAGATTCTGAATCAATCATTCACTACAAAACAGGCAACAGACAACATTCAGATACTCCAACAGCAAAACACAAAGAAGCTTCAGACATCAATCAAGACAAGAAGCCCCAACCAACAAACCCAAGCCACAACCAGAAACCCACCAAGCCATAACCAGCCAACACAACTACTCCAATCAAGAAGGATACCAAATTGAGAGATCTACAAGAATATGTTTAAGAGCAAAATACCAATCATAATCTAAACTGTCAAGCTTGCCACTGAAATGTTAATGGACCACTGAACTAGCAATACCTAGCCCTTATAATAACATATAAATTAATAAAAACAACCAAAACTAGAAACAGACCCACCTTGCCCCCTAAAATAATATGCAAAAATCTTGATTAATTCTCCAAAACCATAAACAAACCCTCCCCATCTGAAGCAACCACTCATATCATACATAAGAGAAAAAAAAAAAAAACCCCTCTTATTCTCTTTTTCATAACTCGGTCGTTTACAATCAAACCCTAAAACACCCAAAAATACAATAAAACCCTAAAACACAAAAATCCCAAAACACAAATCGTTTACAAAAAAAGCCCAACACTCATAATCAAAAATCCCGAAACCCATCATTTATAGAAACTAACAAAGTAGAGAAAGAGAGATGACCATAACTTACAGAAACTAACAGAGTAGAGAAAGAGAGACGACATGGTAGAGAAGGGCTTGAGAAATATACCTTACAAGCTTAGGAGAAGAGAAAGGAGAAGCGTGTTGCGTCGAAGAGAGTAGGAGAAGAGAAAGGAGAAGCGAAGGGATTCAGAGAAGGGATTAGGGATTTTGCAGCGTGGGGCGGGTTTTTTTTTTTTAATGACCCGGTTATGGATAACCGGGTCACCGAACCGGATCCGTAACCGGATTTGGATTTTTTTCACCTGCCTGGGTGTAATCCGGGCGGTTGGATAACCGCCCGGATTACACCCGGATTTCCGGGTTCCGGACCGGACCGGAAAAAAACCGGTCTGGATGCACACCCCTAATTCAAAGAATGATGAGATTTTCCAGCTTCAAGATATTCAAAGAATGATGACTTGTTTTCAAGAAGTTCAAGTTTTGCATGTCAACAAGTTGGGGAATTCTGCTGCACATCAGTTGGCAAGACATGCTTGGAGTGTTAGTGACATTGACATGTGGTGGGATTTTTGTCCTTACTTTGTAACTCAAGCCGTTTGGCTTGATAAAAGCAATCTCTTGTAACTTGTAAGGACTTGTTTTGATTCAATGAATGAATTGTTGGTTATCAACAAAAAATAAAAAAAACTAATAACTTTCTGTCTACTCTTGTAATACTAGTATTTTCATTTTATCACAATATACTATTTAATTAAAATATTTTACATATGTACTAATTATAGTTAAAACAAAATCCCATAATATGATGAGAATATTTTTAATGCAATTGAAAAAAGGAAACTGGTGTGGACTTGAACCTGACTTTAGTTTTTCCATAAGAAAGAATATTCAACTTTGACAATTTAATTGGGGCCTGCAATCCATCTTAGCTCGTTTTTCTAACTGTGAGAATCTTTTTTCCCCCCAAGAGGATTAGAAAATCTACAAAAGAATGCAACATAAAAACGGGATTTACTTTGATTTGCAATTTTCGGCAAGTCTTTTGATTCTATTACAATCCCACCTAGAATAAGAAGAATCTCAACCTCTTTCAAAGTCGGCAATTCTAACCTGCCCGCCCGAATACAAGTTCATAAAGACTTCAAATGCAGAGTAGATAAATGTACCGCATTCGATTAGAAAAAAGAAACATATTCTCGACCGATATGACAAACAAACAAGGTAAAATTCGTTGCTTCAAATAAACAGAAATGACAAATTACTAGAGCAGGGTAAAAAAACACGAGAGAATGTTTTAAGTGCCTTCTTGACAGCTCTTCTAAGCATTATTGGTGCTCCAAAATATTACCATGCAAAGGGGCTTAAAACCACATTAGCTATTGCCAAAATGGCATGGCCACAGCTTGCTGAATGTTTTGAAGAGTACGTTGAGGCAGAGAAGAATCCAGGACCCATACATTGTGAAGAGTCAAGACAACAAATATATGAACCCAAAACATGACAGCAGCAGCTTCCCTTCCAGATAAGAATCTGGTTAATAGAACAAGGCCACGTGTTAGTTCGAATCCATTTCGTCAATTGTTTAGCAACAAAAACTCAAAACAGATAGTTGCAGTTTTAAAATTCTTGCAATGCACCCTTGCTCGGAGACTTACATTCCAAGAGCCTCCACCGAAGACCTTGAGTAAATACCATTGACAATCATAAAGTCCTTCCCCTTCTTCACCACTAGGCTTTAGCCATGCGGTCAAAAGGATGATCTAAAAAATGTAACTTGGTAAGCATACACCATAGTAGTAAAATTAATCAACCCTTCTTTCCAGAAAATAAATATATAAATGGAACAAGATATAACCTTCAGTATCCCGTCCAGAAGAACACTTTCAGTGTCGAAAACTGCTTGGAACTACAAGGGTGTGATGCTAAATTATTCGATAAAGCCCAAAGATGCTGCCAGCAACCAAAATTTCTCCAGAGTTCAAATTAGATACTGCAAAATGACCAACCTTTTCAATATTTCATCTTCTATGGACTTTCAAAAATAAACATGAAAATGATTTTATGATTACGAGCAATCCCTATCAATAGGCATATTGCTAATTGGCACAGAGAGATGATCTTGGAACATTTAATTCTTTCTTTTTGATTGGAATATTGTAGATCTTTACAAAATAAGAGGATCAATATCCAGTGACGTAGCTTTTTTTGGAGCCCAATCATTACTCAAGTTTGTCAAGATCAGTAATTTACCAATCTATAAGGAAACATTGCATGTTCAAAGGCCTTTCTCTCTTTGCTTGGCGATATGGAAATTTTAAATTCCATCATCATTCTAGTGTCCATAAGCCACAAGACTTTCAAACACAAACCAAAGAATATTATAGTATTTCAAGAATAACAAAGAGTCGAAAAATAATACTTAAATACATAAGGTATAGGTATGGAGCTGGACCTCCATACTTGTACCTATCCTCACATTAAAATCTACAGTTTTGCGAAGTGGGACCACATGTGGGGACACAATAAAGCGATTTCCCAAAATCTCAATAAGTAAAATTAAGTCTTAACACTGAAAAAATTCATGATGGAAAAGGAAAATTGTGCAAACAAGAAAGATTTAGAGAAATATAATATTAGACATTTTGCAATACCACATCGTACAGAAAACATTACATACCCCAAAATCACGATTTATTTTTAAACTACTTATATGTCTGAAGAACACTGCATAATGTTTGTATGAGAGTGAGAAGCAACAAGATAATAGCACCAATGCTTGCAGTACCCTTTCAAGATGTGTTAAAATAATCCTTTCTAAAGGTAGTCGTTATAACATAATACCAATGTTTACTACAGAATTGAGTCAAAGCTTCACAGATATCATGGTATTATTTATTTATGTTCCAACTAGAGATATTTGTGCATATATCGTTGGGTAGAGTTGCCATAATATTATCAATCGGTCTCTTCACAATGATCCCCTCTCGAAGAAGTAAATCCATATCGCTTCTTGCATGGATAAGAAAACCTAACATGAAAAAATAATCGGTAACCAATAGTGACATTGCTCCAAGGCCACCACGTTCCGAGCACAAATCTGTGTAATTGTTTCAGTTAAACTTTGGAATTTTCAATATTGCGTTACTATATTTTATGTCAAGCCAGCAGTCGCGATCGGTTGAACTTAGCTTGAACTTCATTCCTGTCTCAGCCAATTCGTAGGCACAAAACATTACCTGCACTTCCTTATTTCTTTCTGATAATATTCTGCCAGGTACTGAAGGTAGGTAAAAGTGTCTAAGGAGATAAGCAAAGTGCTTTATGTCCATAGAAGGTCTAGTGTTAGGAACAAGTTTTTGAGTGTTAAGACAATCAAAGTACTCAAAAGTAAGCTCCATGAAGGTTGGGTACGGTGTGGATAGAATACTATAAAAAAGAAGTAAGGAAGTGCAGGTAAAGTTTTGTGCCTAAGAACTGGTTGAGACAGGAATGAAGTTCAGGCCAAGTTCAACCGACCGCGATTGTTGGCTTGACATAAAATATAGTGACGGAGTGTTGGAAATTCCAAAGTTTAACTTCAACGATTACGCACAGATTTGTGCTCGGAACGTGGTGGCCTTGGAACAATGTCACTATCGAGAATATGCATATGTTACTGATTATTTTTTCATGTTAGGTTTTCTTATCCATGCAAGAAGCGATATGGATTTACTTCTTCGAGAGGGGATCATTGTTAAGAGACCGATTGATAATATTATAGCCACTTCACCCAACGATACATGCACAAATATCTCCAGTTGAAACATAAATAAAAAATACCATGATATCTGTGAAGCTTTGACCAAATTCTACAGTAAACATTGGTATTATGTTCTAACGACTACCTTGAGAAATTATTATTTTAACACACCTGGTAAGGATACTGCAAGCATTGGTGCTATTATCTTGTTACTTCTCACTCTCGTACAAACTGTATGCAGTGTACTTCAGACATATAAGCAGTTTAAAAATGAATCGTGATTTTGTGTTATGTAATGTCTTCTGTGTATGATGTAGTATTGCAAAATGTCTAATATTATATTTCTCTAAATCTTTCTTGTTTGCACAATTTTCTTTTTCCATCATGAAGTTTTTCAGTGTTAAACTTAATTTTACTTATTGAGATTTTGGAAAATCTCATTATTGCGTCCCCCACATGTGGTTCTGCTTCGCAAAACCGTAGATTTTGATGTGAGGATGGATATAAGTATGGAGGTCCAGCTCCATACTTGTACCTTATGCATTTAAGTATTATTTTTCAACTCTTTGTTATTCTTGAAAGACTATAATATTCTTTTGTTTATATTTGGAAGACTTGTGGCTCATGAATATTAGAATGGTGATGTAATTTAAAATTTCCAAATCACCAAGCAACGAGAGAAGGCCTTCGAACATGCAATGTTTCCTTACAAATTGACAAATTGCTGATCTTGACAAATTTGAGTAATGATTGAGCTCCAAAAAAAGCTACCTCGCTGGATATTGATCATCTGATTTTGTAAAGATCAGCAATATTCCAATAAAAAAGAAAGAATTGAAAGTTCTAAAACCATCTCTCTGTGCCAATTAGCAATATGCCTATTGATAGGGATTGCTCGTAATCATAAAATCATTTTTATGTTTACTTTTGAAAGTCCATAGAAGATGAAATATTGAAACAGTTGGTCATTTTACAGGATCTAGGCTCATCTATTTATGGTTGGTTTTTATTTGTTTAGCGCAGCAGGATGAAGGTCTGCCACTACCCAAGTTTCGGAGTTCATAGAATCTGATTTATTGATCACTGAAAGTTGAATATATGGTTCAATTTATCACTAGATGTCATAAAATGAATATGCTTTCTTCAATACCACCTCATCTACAGTCCGGCAATCTAATAATTAGCCCCTACACTCATGTCAACTTTAAGGATAGTCGTAGGCACACTGATTCAAAGAATGCTGCTCCTACTGCCAGGGTATAGGCGGCTCATTGTTCGACAGTGCACACAACAACAGCACAATAACAGCAAAACAACAGTGAGGGACCTTGAATTACAAATTAACAGCAAAGCCAAAAATAGACAATGTGAATTTGATAACATAAAACAAAAAATACAAGAAACAGTCAGAAGTGTTTTGGTAGACTAGAAGTGTTATGACGGCATTTTTTTGCCATTTCAGTAAGAAACAACCAGCCCTTAGCCAAGTGTTGCCTCAGTCACCATTGATCCATCATTAGTCTTTGATACCATTTCTCGACCACTTCCTTTTCTGGATTAAATATGACCTAATCCACCCAGCCCAATGGCCCCAATCCCGATATCTTTTTTAAAAAGTTAATTCATTTCATTAAAAAATGCATAGAAAAAATAAATGTCAAGCAAAACAGAGACACTACAAAGTATGCTGATCATCTATTCAGAATAGAATTTTCATTTTAGACTTCAAAACCTTTTAACAAAATTTTAACCATGGTTATACAAGTGTGCAAAAATAGACACGTCCAACAACAGTGAAGTCCACATATTGAGCCATAGATTTCTTACAAGCATAACTTGTAACCAAGTAAATGTAACAGAGGGCCATATATAAAGAAGTATACCACCTGCTGGCTGAAACAAACCGGACCTAAAATATGTGGAAAGCACACAAAAATAATAGTTAAGAAGTTTTCCAAAAATTCAAAAATAAAGAGTTGGTTGTTTGTAATGATACTAAACATGTATAAGTTTAGTGGAAATAGTAGGACACTCAAAATCAGTCAGCAATCCTGTCTTTGATTTAATGTCCCAAGTGAGTGATAAATCAAAACCACCAAGTGCTTCATTTGGTATATTATTATTATTATTATTATAAACAAAGTCCAACCAACCAAATAATATAAGTCCAAAAGATTCTATTACCTAAAAGAAAAACTCTCGTTTTCACAAACAACAAAAAATTTATATATCAACTTTGAATCGAAACAGAGGCATTCCTTTCAACGCTTTGGTGCTTCTAGTACAGTCCTATTTTTCTGTCCTCTTCTACATCGACAGGGACTCCCAATACCATTCAATAACAAACCATACTTTATGTCTAATATAGTGGACACAAACACAACATGGAATGATGGTCAACAATATCATGCTTTTTAAAAGAAAATAGTGTATCAGGCCATTTATAAAAAAAATGAAAAAAAAGTCACAATAGTCGAATAAAACAAACACAAAAAGTTGATTAATGAAGACTTATAAACAGTTAGTGACAGCTTTGTGAAAGAATCAACCACTTAAAGAAATGAACTACCAGCATAAAATAGGTTATATTGTAATTGTGAGGGTACGGAGCATAATTCTTTGTTCCATGATAGAATTACCCATAATAGAATCATGAGCATTTTTTTTGGGTAACTAGAAATCACTCAAACCTATTATATGCATGATGGACTCTCAAACTTCAGAGAATAAGGTGTGAATAGGTAACTGTGTTTAGCAAAGATAAAATATACCATAACTGTTTTTTTCCTTAAAAAATGCTTAGATGTAATTTAACCTGAAGCACATTATGCCTTTGCTGGCATTGACAAACCTGCCTTCAAGTTCAAGCTACGGGTTGGGGAATATAGCCCCAGATAAAGAAATCACGCCAAATGTTTTACAAGACATTTTTTTAGTACTGTGTTTAGTGGAGAAGCTTCAGACTATATAAATCATACATTAATACTCTTCCACTTTTTTTTTTTTTTCGTTTTTCCTATAAAAATCATGAGCATCACGAAACCTTTGAAAGGAAAGTCTCTGAAATACTGCCAAACCACACCCATCCACACAACAATAACTACAAGTTCAAGGAATTCTGCAGTGGCAATACTGCTGTAAAGCCATGATGAAGGCAGATTCTACTAAAATACAATTCTGAGAAAGACATTGTAAAAAAGAAGCAGCCGTAAGACACATTTTAGTAAAAGAACTTGATTAAAAACATATTTAATTATCTACATTAATTAACCAATCATGCAAGCTAGTGACTTTGTTTGAGTGTTTAGGGAAAAAGCATTACAAACGCAAACATCAGTATGGTTGCCACTGGAAAGTGCTCAGGCAAACAATAAAATAGATTTATTTTCTTCTTTAAATATGAAAATTTTGTCAAAATATAAAACAGTATATACAAACCATACAAATGCCACAAAAAAAGGAAAATACAAGGGAAAAAAACGTGTCGTAAAGTGAAATTAGGTTGAAATTAGGCAAGAACCTACAAGGCTCTGAGTTGAGTCCGACATCACAGTATAGCACAAAAATTTCCGATGATCTAATTCCAGCAAATCACAGTCTCACAGGTACTATCATTGTGCAATGTAGAGAGAGACGAGGGGTCATGACCGAGCGACAGTTAGAGAGAGAGAGAGAGAGAGAGAGAGAGAGAGAGAGACGGATGGAGTCTAAAATACAGAAGAGAAACTCACCGGCGTCGGAGAGGCGGCGAGAAGACGGCGATTTCGACGGTGAGAGACTCCCCGGCGCCGGCAATCCCAAACCCCAGTTGAGAAGAGAAGAGAGAGAGAGAGAGAGAGAGAGTATCGATCGGGCGGGACGGTGGGAACTGGGAAAAATAAGGCGCAGGGGGTAAATTAAGGGTGTTTACTGTAGCTTCTTATTAGGGCGACCTATATCTCGCCGTAAAAAGATAACAACAAAAAATACTACTTTTGCGCGGCGAAATTAAACGCGACAAAAATTTTCGCCGTAATTAAAAGTAGTATTTGCGACAATGTTATTTCGGCGATGTAAATTCGCCGAAAATATCCCATTCTTTCACAAAGGTTTAACATCGACAGAAAAATGTTGCTTCTGCAGAATAAAAATAGCCGCAAAAGCTCCATTATATATATGCTTTCCCATTGCGTGATGGAAAATGATAAATACACAATACTTTTCATAATATATTTCACAATCATATTTTAAAATGAGAGATATTATTATTATAAAATACCATATAAAAGTAACACTTTTTTATAAAAATACATTCATTTTATATTATGTGTTGTGAAAAATATTACTAAGAGTGTTATCTTATGAGTTTGTAGTTGTTGCTTGCTGCTTACTTTAACAGTTGTCTTGCATGTGAATTTTCAGTTGGAAAGGTGGACCTTTTTGGTGATGTGCATGATGATATTGCTCCCAATAGATTCGTCCATTTTTCAAAAGAGATGTGAGTTTTTACCATGCACCACTTTGTCTGCATTTGCAATCGTTAGTGCACAAGCTAGAGTACCCTATCATTGTCCCTAGCTATCATTATCCCCTCAAATATGGCACAGAATTCACGGATCACTCTTTGGATCTTTCTTTTGCCATACGTGGATTGGAGGGAAAATCAATCTATATTTTATTTTATATAATTATTATTATTTTTTAAAATTTTTACAAAAAATATAATGAATAATTAAATTTTATTAAATTTTAAAATAAAAATAATATTATAATAATATTTTATTTAACTTTTAACTAAACATTATATTCCATCTCATCTAAATTTGGATAATTATTAGAATTTATTATGTGTTTGTATGTTGTCTGTGCATGCACACGATGATGCTTGCTTAATTAAGCAATTAGTAGCAGTTTCTCATCTCGAGCATCAGATCGATCGATGGTGGTCCTTTCAAGGACTACCAATAATAGACAGTTTAAAATAATAGAATAACCACTTTAAAATTAAAGCAAATGCACATTGTCCTTATCGCTAGAATTGTCGAATGAATTATCGGTGTAATGATTATGCCACCTTTTTTTAAACTTTGATTGAGATTCGAATGTTCGGATTTTTGTAAGATCAACTTTGACTGAGAAATGTCTTTAATTGAGGTGAGAATTTCTAGTTTGGTCTCTAAACTTAAGTACTAATTTAATTAAGAGTAATTTTACATATAATTGTAAAGTATGTAAACGTCACGTAATCGTTTTAAAAAAGAGTGAGATTCAATATTAAAAAATTAATTTTTTTCATGTGAGTCTCATATTTTATTCATTTTTTTCAAAATAATTATGCGGTAGTTGTACAATTCACGATTGTAAATATTTTTTGTCTCTAATTAAAGACAACCGCCCATGCAGTGTTTTTCAAGTTGTGATCTACTGGTAGGAAGCGACGATGACCCATGTAACAATGTTTTGCCTATGTCTCAACCACTGAGATTCTGTATCCAAATTGCAACAAGGGCATGCCAACTTTCCTTTAGTGCTCCAACCAAAAAAGTTACCGTATGAGGAGAAATCATTAATTGTCCAAAATAATGCTGCATGTAATTGAAATCTTTTTCCAACCATGGTATCATACGTATCAATACTATTTTCCTACAAATCAAGTAGTTCATCAGCGAAAGGCCGTTAGTAAACATCAATTTCATTGCCAGGAGATTTAGGCCCATGAATTAGTGTAGACAATATGAAAAACGGATGTTTCATACATAACTATGGAGACAAGTTATATGGAACTAAGATCACTGGCCATATGCTGTATGGTTTGCTCATATTATTAAATGAGTTAAATCCATCACTAGCAAGATCAAGCCTCACATTACGAGCATCTTCTGCAAACCAATGATACTCTTTGTCAAATGTGGTCCACTCCTCAAAGTCCGCAGGATGTCGAAAAGTGTTTTCATCGTGCACCCTTTCTGATTGATGCCACCTCATGGATGCAGTAATTTTATTAGACATAAATAGTCTCTGCAACCTTGGCTTTAGTGGAAAATACTGCACTACCTTTTGGGGTACTGGTTGTTTAGAAGGTGTGGAGGACAACCACCTAGATGCTTGACACTTAGGGCACTCTTGCTTGTTGCTATTTTCCTTGTAAAATAGTATGCAATCGTTTGGACATGAATAAATTTTAATGTATCTAAATCCCAACCTGCACTCCAATGATCGTGCATCATGGAAAGAGTCTGGCAAGATCACTTCAGGAAACGTTGTTTTCTATAGTTCAAGTAGCATGTCAAATGACTTTATGCTCCACCCACCAATTGTTTTAATGTGGAGAAACTTCACAATGAATGCTAGTTTAGAGAATGTTATGGAACTATCATAAAGTGGACACCGAGCATCTTCCAACAACTTCCCAAAAGTAGTTGGTTCGGGTTCAACCGTGCTGGTTCCCATAGTATGTGGAGTTGCATCTTCACCAACACCAACGGTGGTTGCCGCATGAATGTCACCCAACATATCATTGATGTCATCAATGTAATTATCATCAAGATTATCAGGCTCCTCTTCATCTCGGCCCATGAAATTAATGGGTTCTTGCTACCCATGAGATATCCAATCAGTGTAAGTTGATCTATGCCCGTAATAAATAAATGTCATTCTACCTCGCTTATAGGTATGAACAAATTATTATGAAATTTACGGCATGAACACTTTACACTGTTGTTTCCGAGGGCATGAGCTCGAGCCGTTATGAGAAACTACCTAACTCCATCGCCATATTCCCTTGACCTAAACCTATTGGTGAGGTGCATACAAGTTTTGTCCATCTGTAAATTTAAATATTTCAATACTAGGTTTATTACCATAGTTTACCAATCTAACAATCATGCATGGATTGGAGAAACTTCTAAAAAAACCACGTAAATTTCGAAAACATAAATACCTCCCTTAATGCTTTTATAAATTGTTAATGGCTCATTTTTAATTGGTTAGAACACACTCTATATGCCAGGAATAGAGTGTCAATCGTGGAAAGCTAGCTGAAAACAGGGGATAAAGTTTGGTTGTAAATATGAAAGGGCCATTGTTGCTAAAAAGGGCAATGAAGTTGTACCGCAAGTCACATGAAGCATTAACAATTAAAGCATGGCCTGTAGAAGTAGGTCCAAAAGCACAATTCATTGGGAAATCGTGCTGATCCAGTTTCCTCATGATTACTCCCCTTTCTAGTTACCAAAATAGGTATGGTTACAATGCTGGTAAAGTAGTCTAGTTCGGCTAGATAAAATGATGCCTTTATATGCATGTATGTGTTCTTTGAGTGGCAGTGGGTGATATTTTTCACAGGGCACAAGCTGTGAATGAACGATAAAGAAATATAGTGATTCAACGAAATAATTTCCTCAGCATGATGTTCAGATCACTACCTAAGTTGACGCAGCTGAATGTTCAACAACTACATTTTCAATGTTCAATATATGACATTTAAGGGTGCAAATTCGATCTAACACACTAGTACTACAACCAACACGAACATCTAAATTCGAATCTGTCATTCTACTTGTTGCCCTAATAATTACCTTTTACGGAGACGAAATTCGCTGCAAGTAGATTTCCCTCATGCATAGTTATTGTGTCGGCCTAAGATCATCGTGAAATATCGGTAAAAACACATTTTGGTCAACATTTAGTGCGGCGACATTACAAGAGTTGCAAAACCTCACTTACAGCGACATTCTTATTGTCGTCGTAATTAATTAGTCCACAATTAGCTTTGGCGTCAACCAAACATAACGCCGCAAATATATTAGACTCGCAAAAAGCTAGTTATGTTGTAGCGGGCATGCAATAAATCTGTGATGTCGTTCGCGTTGGGATCATTTTCTTAATAATTTAGGCCTCGTTTGTTTTCGAAAAACATTTCATCTCATCTAATCATTACAACTTTTTCAATTTCTAATACAAAATAAAATAAATAATTCAATTTTTTCAAATTCTAAAATAAAAAATAATATTAAAAAATATATTCTAACAATATTTTATTCAACTTTTTAATTTTAATCTTAACTCATCTCAACTCATCTCATCTTCGAAAACAAACGAGTCCTCAGTTTGTCTGGCATGCATTAATAATTTGCACTGTTATCTTATATAATAATTTTTTTTTTTGTTTTGTTTTGAATGTACTTGAGTCTTAGATATTGCATTAATAAATCTAGTCTATGAGTTTTATTTCATGTTATTTTTGTACGCTTATATTAATCATGAGATTATATATAATATAATACGGAAGATCAAATAAATCACAACGGCCTGATCATATATATTTATAAGCTTGTAGTCGGCTATATATAAAATCAGAAATGCTTCAAAAAGTGTCCGGAATATTTTTTTTTTACTTAGTGATTAAGTAAGTATTTTTTAATGATGTTGTAAATTTTTTATTTTTTTAAAAAATGTTTATGATGATTAAAAAAATACATAAAAAAAAATCAATTATTCGGTAAACTGCTTCGGACTACTTTTTCGATAGCCCTAGCAGAACTCAAATAAAATTAAGCGTGCGTTTGACACAGTTTGATATTAATTAACTTTTCATGGGAGCAGTATTGTAAAAAGATATAACTTGTAACTTTTCCTCTCTAGGTTTCCTTTCTAGGATATCTATGTAGGGGCTTTCCACGGCCGCCTGTGCCGTATCTTGATTTAGGTACCAATTTGATTAAAGAATGGAGGAGCCCCTCCATCATCTCTATCAGCGTCTCGTCTTGACTGAGACGGAAAATGCGGAGGTGGTCTTGGAACCGGCGAAGTTAGCCGATGTCTTTCGGAGCGGAGGAAAGTGCTTGATAATGAAATTATTCACTGAGAGGCATTACAACAAAGAGATCTTTAAGAGTACGATGCGGAAAGCTTGGCATTTGGGGTCCGGGGTAAAGTTCAGAAACCTGGATTCCACCCTTATTTTAGTTGATTTTGAGAATATTAAGGATAAGGAGAGGGTTATTCGGGAAGGTCCTTGGTCCTTCAATAAACATCTAGTGCTACTGTCTTAAGTTGATGGCCGAATTCAAGTTCACCAGATTCAGATGAAGACGGCATCATTCTGGGTACGTATTCACGACTTACCTCTTATGGCTCGTAATGAGTATGTGGGTCGTTTATTGGGTGAGAAAATTGGGTCTGTTGAGATAGTTGATGTGGAGGCAGGGGAAATGGAATGGGGGCAGTTTTTACGAGTTAGGGTAGCCCTGTCCGTCGATAAACCTCTTCTTCGAGGATCAAAATTGATGATTGGGGATGGTGAGCCTGTGTGGGTTAGGTTCTCCTATGAGAGATTATCAAATTTTTGCTATTGGTGTGGTTGTTTGGGACATGGAGAGAGGGATTGTGTTAATGGTAAACGGGGACCGGAGGTGCATACGGGGAAGGATTATCCCTATGGTCCGTGGTTGCGTGCGGGTAATGGGTTTGGAGTCTGCGCTTCTGCTGGGACAAACAGAGGACCCAATCCAGTGAAATATACTGCAAAAAACCCTTTGGAACCCAAGGATGCCACGGAAAAGGGGGCAGAGGTAGTGGAGGAAGTAACGCTTTCCCCGCCAGGTCCTCACGCTGAACCGATGTTAGCTATGGCTGGAGTGGAGGTGGACCTGCAGGCACAAGGTAGCTTGGGGATGGTTGAGGTGGGGGAGAAAGCTGGCACTGGAAAGGATTCCATGGAAGTTTCGGGTCACAAGTCGGGTGTAGCTGCCAGTGACTCGAGTGGGCCTGGTGGGCCAGAAGCTGTGGGACTCAATTTCACAGGGGTTAAAAACAAAGATAAGCCTGCTACTAAACCGGATGGGCTGCGGAGCAAGAAGTGGAAACACACTTCTCTATTGCATGAAACAACACCTAGTATTCATGGAGATGTTTCTGTGAAGGGGGCATCCAGAAAACGAAAGGGGTCTTTAGAGGATGATTTTTCTGGCGCAAGATCAGTGAAGCGTCTTCAAGTTTATCCCAATTTTGCTGAAGCAGCTTAATCTGCTGATGATCAGGCTGTGAAGAAAGTACAAAAACCAGAAATATTGGCAGTGGCTGTGGATCAGCACCGCCGGGAGCCATGAAAATTTGCAGCTGGAATGCACGTGGGCTTGGGAACCCACGTGGCATTCGTACACTCTGTGACCTTATACAGAGGGAAGCGCCCGAGGTTTTGTTCTTACAGGAGACTAGACTGACCACTCGTGAAGTTGAATCTTGTAAGTATAAGTTTGGTTTTAAAAATTGTTTGGCTATTAGTTCTCAGGGTAGAAAAGGGGTTATTGCGCTATTATGGGATGCTGAAGTTGATCTTTCAGTTACTAGTTATTCCATGAATCATGTTGATGCTGTGATAAAGGATCCTAACTTGAGGAGGGGACATTGGTTTCTAACTGCTGTGTACGGGTTTCCTAAGACTCACTTAAGGTATCAAACTTGGAATTTGCTTAGAATGTTGTGTCGAGCAAATGATGACCCTTGGATGGTGATGGGGGATTTTAACGAAGTAATGTATTCTCATGAAAAATGTGGTGGTAGACCTAGGCCTGACAGTCAGCTTTATGCTTTTAGAGTGGTTGTCGAAGAATGTAATTTGAGGGACTTGGGATTCTCAGGTCCAAAGTTTACGTGGTCAAATAGGATACATGGGGATCAATGTATTAGTGAAAGGATTGATAGGTTCTTAGTCAATTCTGCTTGGTGGGATAGTTTTCCGAATGCCAGAGTAACACATGGGGTGGCAGCCTACTCGGACCATTTGCCCATATGGGTGAATTTGGAGGGGGTCCCTTGCCCTCACGCTTTTAAAAAATCCTTTAAATTTGAGGCCATGTGGGTGGGCGAGCAAGCTTGTGAAGATATCATAAAAGGTGTTTGGGGAAGGAGTGCTGGCTCTACAAATATGGAAGCTGTTTCTGGTTTAATTCATGATTGTGGAGCAAAATTACAGGGGTGGAATAAACACTGCTTTGGAAAGGTCCAAACCCAACTCGGTAAAGCACAGCAAACTTTACATAGTTTACAAGAGAGGGGTCCGGATTTGGTTTCCACAAAAGCTATGAATTTTGCAAGAGATGAAGTACAAATTTGGTTGGAGAGAAAAGAGATTATGTGGAGACAACGATCAAAAGCTTTATGGCTCAAAGAAGGTGATAGTAACACTAAATATTTTCATATGAAGGCATCTCAAAGAAAGAGGAAGAACCAGATCTTGAAGATCCAAGATGAGAATGGCTGTTGGCAAGAGGATGCTCAGCGCGATAGGGTTATTCTAGATTATTTTCAGACTCTTTTTACAAGCTCTGCCCCGAGTAGTGATGTAAATTCCTTGGATTTCTTGGCACATCTGGCTGGTCGAGTTTCAGGCGAGATGAACCAAAATTTGATAAAAGAATTCACAGGAGAAGAGGTTAAGGAAGCGCTGCATCAGATGAATCCTACAAAGGCCCCAGGGCCCGATGGTGCCCCCAATATTTTACCAAAAATATTGGCAAGTGGTTGGTGATATCATGACTGCAGCAGTGCTGGAAGCCCTCAATTCAGGTTCTTTTCCCTCTATATTAAATCATACACATATCATTTTGATTCCAAAGAAGAAGTGTGCTACTAAAATGAGTGATTTTCGGCCCATTAGCTTATGTAATGTGACCTATAAACTTATTACTAAGGTTGTTTCGAATGGTCTTAAATTTGTATTGCCAAACATAATTAGTGAGAGTGAAAGTGCTTTTGTTCCTGGGCGTCTCATATCTGATAATGTGCTGATTGCTTATGAGTTGATAAATTATTTAAAGCATAAAAAGAAAGGAAAAAAAGGGTTTGTCTTTGAAGCTCGATATGAGTAAGGCATATGACCTCGTCGAATGGGGGTTTCTAAAGTCGGTTATGGAAGTGATGGGGTTTCATACGAGGTTCATTGAGCTAATAATGTGTTGTATTGGGTTTGTTTCCTTTTCGGTTTTGATAAATGGTGTGCCAAGAGGTCCCATTGTTCCTACTAGAGGGTTACGGCAGGGCGACCCTTTATCTCCATACCTTTTCCTTCTCTGTACCGAAGGACTGATTTCTTTATTAGGAATTGAGGGGCTGCGAAAAGAGATTTCTGGGCTGAAAATCTGTCGAGGGGCGCCAACTATAAATCATCTGCTCTTTGCCGACGATAGTGTTGTTTTTTGTCGAGCAGAGGTGGAAGAAAACAGAAGGATACAAAGTTTGTTGGCAAGATACGAAGCTGTTTCGGGGCAAAGGATTAATAAAGAAAAAACAGCTATTGTGTTTAGTGGAAATGTGAGTGTGGAGAACCAAAATGAGATCAAAAACCTTTGGAGTAATGGTGAAATACAGCAATATGAAAAGTATTTGGGCCTTCCACCTATTATAGGGAAGTCCAAAAAGAGTGCTTTTCAATCAATCAAACAATGGGTATGGCAAAAGCTTCAAGCATGGAAGGAGAATTTGTTGTCACAAGGGGGTAAGGAGATTTTGTTGAAAGCAGTAGCTCTTTCAATCCCAACCTATACCATGTGTTGCTTCCTTTTACCGGCTAGTTTTTGTGCTGAATTAGAAGGTATGATGTCTAAATTCTGGTGGGGCCAAAAAGGAAACGAGAGGAAAGTGCATTGGTTGAGTTGGAACAAGTTGTGTCAGGCAAAGAAATGTGGAGGTTTGGGATTCAAAGACTTAAAGAACTTTTAACCTTACTCTTCTTGCAAAACAAGGGTGGAGGTTGTCTCAAAATGAAGAGTCTCTTTTGCATAAATTATTTAAAGCAAAGTACTTTCCTCATACCTATTTTATGAAAGCTAGTTTAGGCAAAAGCCCCTCTTATACTTGGAGGGGGATTTGGGAGGCCCGTAAATGGTTAGAGGCGGGTTGTAGGTGGCGAATAGGGAATGGAAGGGCTGTTCACATATGGCAAGATCAGTGGATTCCGGGGCATCTTTCTTTGGTGGCAGACGGGGTCAGGGGATGTGAGGGATTAAACCCGACTTTGGTTGATTCCTTATTTGTTGACAATGTTAGAATGTGGGATATTCAAAAGCTAAGATCTCTCTTCAATCCAAGTATAGTCTCCGATATCCTAAAAATCCCTCTATGTTCTGATAATGTTGAAGATAGGAGGGTTTGGGCTCATGAACAAAACGGGGAATTTAGTGTGTGAAGCTGCTACAGATTTATCTCCTCTTAGGCTGGTTCTCAGTATGCTGAATCTTCCAACATGCAAGCACAACAGAAATTTTGGAAGCATTTGTGGAAGATGAAAGTGCCAAATAAGCTAAAAAATTTTGCATGGCGTGCATGCAAAGATAGTCTACCAACTGCAGTGAATTTAGTAAAGAGAAAGGTCCTACCGAATGCAACTTGCAGGTTGTGTTTATCAGAAGAAGAAAATATTGCTCATGCCGTTATTCACTGTGGGGCTGTGCAAGACTTATGGAGGATTTATCTCCCTGAGTTAATAATGGATAAGCAGATGTCTTTGGTGGAGATGGCCATGCAACTTTGTGAAAGAAATATGGCTGGAAAAATGTGTACGTTCTTTGCTTTGGCGTGGGGCTTATGGTACCACAGGAATAAGTTTGTGAATGACCAGGTTCTGTTAGGGCCTGCCAGTGTTGCTGAGAGTGTTCATGTCCTGTTGAGAAGCCATGCTCAAGTCAGTATAAAGACAATAAGTGAGACCCTGAAGCATTACAAGTGGAATCCACCTTCGGCTGGAAGTCTGAAACTCAATGTAGATGCTGCTACTTTTCCTGAGTGGGATAAGGCTGGAGTAGGGGCTGTGCTGCGAGATGAGAATGGCAGAGTTTTGATGGCATTTAGCAGTGCAGAAATTCCCTTGGAAGGCTTCGAAAGTCTAGAGCTTCTAGCCATCTTCAGAGGAATGCAACAATGTGTTACGATGGGTGTTTCCCATTTGGTTGTGGAAAGTGACAGCTTGCTAAGTATTGAGGCACTAAATGATGATAACATGACTAACTCTTTGTTGGGAGTGATTTATTACGAGATAAAGAAGCTGGCCAGTTGCTTTGCTGTATGTTTATTTTCTCATGTATATCGGGAAGGCAACAGGGTAGCTCATAAATTGGCTAGAAATGCTTGTAAGGTTGATAGTATGGAGGTTTGGTGGAATAGTATTCCAGACTGTATTTCTCAGACTGTATGGTTTGATGATTGTCTGTAATCGTTTGTTTCCAATTGATGAATGAAATTCTCATTTTCTATCAAAAAAAAAAAAAAAAACTTTTCATGAGAGCGCCCCCCTGGCTTTTGAGCACTCTAGAATTTCTTTCAAATTAACACGCCTAACTCATTTTCTGGGCTTGGATCAGTATATATATTGATCAATTGGATCATGATGGTCTATTATTCTGAATTAAATAAACATTATTGCATCAATATACACAAGAAATAGGACGAGATATAATAATACAACTATTTAATTATATAAAGTCATATATATAATAGAAATAGGACCAGATTTGTGTTCCTTGTCCCACTTAATTCCAAAAGCCAACTTTAATCAAGTATACATTTCTAATCCTTAGTTCCATCCACCCTTTTCTTTTAAAACACCTAAATGACCTTAGTGGACAGCTAGCATGCATTAGTCATGATTGTAAATTCTTGAAAGGTTGAGATGAGAGGTTGGGTAATCGGCTTAGTGCTAATCATAGAGGGATGTTAGATAGCTAGTTATGTTTATAGTGCTTTCTCTAAGAGGTGGAGTTGAGGAATATAGAAATGGGTACTGATACGCTTATGTCTATTTATTTGAATAGGACCTATTACAAAGTTAGAAAGTATTGAATTCGAGCGTAGAGGTAAGCAGGTATGACCATGCTCCTTACTCCAAGTTCCATTTATTAACAACAAACACCACCATCAATTAACAGACAACAAAACAATGAGGGCCCATAGTCAATGAAGACTTACCACTAATCACGTCAACTTTATGCAACGGCTCCTCCTTCATGCAATGGTTAATCTACTGTTGGCACTTGGATTGATGTAATGTATATTATAAAAGCAATGGGAGACTCTCATGAAACTCACGGTGGAAGAAGTATTTCTTCAAACACTTTGTATACTCACCTTCTTTATGGTATCAGAGCTATTGTGAGTGAAGAGAGTCTTCCTCCATGGCTACAATTGCTCTCAATGTGGGAAATTTTGTAACCCTACGCCTAAACAACAATAATTATGTAACGCCCGTCCTTATGGTGAGACTTTTTCTAAAATATTTTTATAAAAGGATGACAGGAATTATCGTCCTATTTAAAACTTTTCACTTGCATACCCAGGGTACGAGACTCCACGTTTATAAATTAAAATGTGATTTGACAATAAAAGAGGTTTACAGCGGAAAACATAAATCTTATAATAAAAAAGCCTCTCGTACGTTTAAAACTCGTGCCTAGACTTCTGTGCTCTTCCCCATGGGCCGTGTCCGTCCCGATCATGCAGTTCCTGTGTGGGGAGGGACATGCATAAAAACTAAAATGAGTCGAAGACTCGTAAGCATTACTTCATACAGTTAAAATATAACAATATAGGTTTTCATTCATGCATTCATCACTCGTACATACTATTACGTGCATGCATACGTGCTTATGTGCATTCATTTGAAAACGTCACTGGACGAGATTTTTCTCTTTTAAGCATGGGCTTCCTTTTCGTAAAACGTTTCTCCCTTCAGTGCCTTCATTTCTTCAAGAGTTCGTGCATATTTACGTGCTTATGTGCGTTCTTTTGAAAACTTCACTGGACGGGGTTTTCCTTTCAAAAGGCTTTCCTTTCTTTAAAACGTGTCCCCCGTCAGTGCCTTCATTTCTTAAAGGTTCGTGCGTTCATACATACATGCATACATCCATTCGTTCTTATCACTTTCATAGGCTAGCACACACTGTTACGCCCTGTGTGTTTGGGGTTAGCGGTCTTCCTTTGGACCCAGATTCTGCCCGTGGCCACGGGTTAGGAATCCCTTTCATAGGGGGCAGCATTGGGTGCACTTCCAGTACTACTTACCCAGCATTGCAATCTGCCCATTCATTGGTACCTTTTTCATTCATTCATGTGGCCATTACGTATCTTCATACATTCATGCTTTCATTTCTTTCTTTCTTGCTTTTCATTCATTCATTCATGTCAGCTCGAAAGAGCTGGAGCTTTCATTAAGTTCATTCTTTCATTTAACAGTTCTTTCATGAGAAAATATTTTTTTTCATGAGAAAACATCGTTTGGGGCATAAGCTCGAAAATCATCTTTTCGTCTTTCAGTTCATTTCAGTTCTATCCTTTCTTTAACAGTTCGTTCATGGAAACTTCATTTAAGAACATACATGGGCTTAAACGTTAGCTTTCGTGGCATCCATAAGCGTCACCTTGAACGTCGTCAATCATGGCATCCACAAGCATCACCCCGTGGCGCACATGAGAGTGTCGGTTCGTAGGATCCATAAAAGCATCTGCTTTCATGCCTTTCATGCATTTTCATCAGTTTGTGAATTTTCTTAGAAAATACATACAATAGATACAGCGTATAATCATCCATTCACATGCATACAATTAATACTTTGGGTGCGTAAACAGGGGCTGCCAAGGAGGGGCCGTACATACTTATACCTTTGAACATTTAGCATTTTCTTTCATAAAACGTCTTTAGTCTTTTCTTGAAGCGTCATAAGGAAAAGCTTTCGTTTTCATTTTCTTTTATCTTATAAAGACTCTAGAAGAGTATGAACGTAACACTTACCTAGACTCCATGCTATTTGCATATCATGCAGTCCATTCATGTGCTTGTCAGATGGCAACCTACATTCATACACGTACCTTAGCGTCATTCTCTATCTAATGCATAAGCAACTTGAACTATAAATAGAACTACGCTATACTTGGAACACTCTCCTTCTATCCCATGCACTTATGTGCCCTTTACTATGTTAAACCCTTCGGGAACCACTTACGGTCACCACATCTTCCAACTCAAGTCTTGTCTCGAGTGCTCATCCACTAAAGTGAACCCATAATTCACCTTAGGGTTAAGACACTAAAACATTCGTCTTACTCTTCTTACTTACCACATTCGACGCATGATTCCGACCGATGGAATCACACATCTCAATCTAACGATGCACCCGTCACTACCTTCATGCATCTTAGCCCACACTAAATCCTCATTCTCATCCATACAAGCCACACGGTTCTAAGCCAACTCTGAGGCTTAAGTACCGTGCAACTGTACTAATGACAGATTACCCATTACATATGGTGAATCCGTCTGGCACATGTGTCTCACCATGTTACACATGTACCTTACCTCTTTATCACCTGAGATCAACATATAACATGTTGATCACCTGCTCGTAGGGACAAGGGCCATACTCCGATACAAATCTTCTCTTAACCCGGCTAGCATGACTCTTCATACTACCCGTCCCTTTTGACAGTTCATCCCAACACTTAACACGACAAGACTTCATTCACAACTACGTCTTATGTCACGTCACATAGCCCGAGATTGCTCCAGAGCTACACCGTGACCTTGTTGCTTTACCCAACATTCTGCTACGTCAACTCTTGACTCATCACAAGTACGGTTTCTCACGTACTCCCGTCACATCATGATATCTCGTCACGTTCCCTTTACGCCATTCCTACACTTTAACACTTCTCCCATCATAAGCATGACTTCCAATAACCACGTCACTTCGTGACGTTGCCCAGTCATGCTTCCGCTGCGTACTCTTACACTTATTCTGCTACTTCACGCATACTCCTAGCCATAAGTCAAGTATGGTGACACCCGTCACCTTAGACTACAGGCCTTACCATAGCTACCTCGGGACACTGTTCCATAGTTCCCGACACTATCCATCACGTTCCACGCCCATAAATCACATCCTTATCTCTACGACACGCCACACAGAGTGTCGTTGCCACGTGGAGTACACTCCACATATACTCCCTTCACATACGCCATATCAACACTATGGCATACTCACCATATGGTGCATACTATATCACATGGAGTACACTCCTCGTATACTCCCTTCATACACACTACGACACATCACCATTATGGCATCCCCGCCATATGGTGCATCACTCCACCACATAGAGTACATTTCACATGTACTCCCCACATATACAACACGCCACATCACCATTATGGCATATTCGCCACACGGTGCGTCACTCCACTACATGGAATACACTCTGCATATACTCCATGCACGTTACGCCACATCACCATTATGGCATACACGCCATATGGTGCATCGTCCACCACATAGAGTACATTTCATCTGTACTCCCCTCATATACCATACCCCACACAGAGTACACTTATCGTGTACTCCCTTAATACACACTACGGCACATAACCATTATGGCATATCCGCCATATGGTGCATCACTCCACCACATGGAGTACACTCCATGTGTACTCCTTTTACACGTACTACGCCACTGAGTACACTCCACTCGTACTCATCTTGTTCCACAATACGCCAGGAGGGTATATTTTACATATACTCTCCTTGCCTCACATTACGCCACACACAAAGTACACCCAGCGTGTACTATTTTCATTCCACATACGCCAAGCCACCATTACAATGCATACTCCACAACCACATTACACGGCACAATCCACAACACTACACAACGTACTTTCCAATTACACCCAACACATCATAGCTCACTACATGGCACAATGCACCTCCATTCAACACAGATATGCTCAACACTTCACTACACAGAATGCCCAATACTTCGTTACACAGCACCACATCACAATACCACAACTCCACAATACCAACAGCACAGTCCACAACCTAGTCAACTAATCAATATCTAATATAAATACGAGGGATAGAGAGTTATACCATCGACGGGATAACCCGTGCGTTGCTCGTTGACCGTCATAGCCGATGATGTTGGAAGTGTCGTACGTGGCGGCTAACCCATGTACGTTAATTGTTTAGGCGTTTGGATAGCTAGGTGTGGTCTTGGAAGGGCTCGTGGTGGCCTTGTGATGGTGGCAAGGAGTGTAACACGACAGATCTAGCCGTGTACAGTGACGGTCCATCGCGTGCAGTGGCTAACCACCACTCAAAGTGGTGGTTTGGACCTAGGGTTGGGCTGAGGGGTTGCTGGTGGAGCTCCTGGTGGCACTGGGGTGGGGCCACGGTGGCTCATGGCGGAGGAGGGAGGAGTGGTCGTGTAAAGGGGAAGGGAAACCCGTGAGAGAGTAAGGGAGAGTGTGCGTGCATGGGTGGCAGATCGGGGCTGTGGGAGGTTGGGTTGGCTTGGTGGCGGCTTGAGAAGGCTGGAGGTGGTGGTTACCAGCCGTGGGTGGCGGTGCACGGTGGTGGAGGGTGTGCAACCTGTGCGTTGGGAGAGGCCTCGTGCGGTGGATCATGGGGAGGCTATGGGCCTTGGGTCAAGTGGAGGAGGAAGGGGATGAAGAGGGAGGTCCATGGTGGTGCTGGGGTGGCCGTGTACGGCGGCGCACAGTGAGGAAATGGGTTAGAGACCCATTTCGGGTACTTGCCGTGGAAGGAGAGGGAGGGCTGCGTAATAGGGGCTGGCTTCGGTGGAGGATGATGGCCGGTGGGAGGGGAGGTCGCCGTGGGAGCTGTGGAGCCATTGGGCGGCGCACGGCGGCATAGTGGCCTTGAGCCCGTTTGGGCTTTGCACTTCCAAGGGAGAGGAAGAGAGAGCGTGAGGGAGAGGGGCTGAGCTAGGGAGGCTCGCCGGAGTGAGAGCAAGCCGTTGGTGGTGGAGGTGACATTCACCAGCGCACGGCGGCGCCGGGCTGGGGCATGGAGCAGTTCGGGCGTGGAGAGCAGCCACGTACTGCGTACACTATGGAGAGGGAAGAAAGAGAGAGTTACGGGAAAAGTGAGGGAGAAAGAGAGGGAGGGGGTCTGAGTATTTAACCTAGTCCCTTCGTCTAGGGATCTACACAATGATCTAATGACGAAGGATTAAAACACTGATTTGAAAACGCGTAAAACATTAACTTAATTAAAGCGCTTAGAGGAATTAAGGTAGAATATTATTTTAAACTAACTTTAGTTTATAAAATAATATTCTTCATCATTAATAAAATGATGAAGTCTCACTTAACATATTAAAAAGAATAAAATCATTTAATTAATAAAAGCTTTCAACATAATTTAAATCTCATAATATCTTAAATAATCGAAATCATTTTAATAATAATATTAAAATGATTTCCGACCATTATAATATTTTTGGAGCTCTTCAAGAATATTATGATTGTCATATTTAAGATAAATCTTAATTCAACAATACTGGAAATACTCCTTATAAATATTTCCAGCATATTTAAAATACTAGGCGTGCCCTAGAAGTCACGCGATATCTTTCGAGACAAGCCATTATGGTTCGACACGCATAACGTGGCTCGCAATCTCTAGTGAGAAGGGCAGATGATCACATAATCTCTGTCTTCGAGATTTGCTTACGTCATAAAGACGAAACAAACGTCAGAAAGAATAAGTGTACGTAAGAAGGAAGGAGCAGGGTATTACAAATTACCTCCTGTGGTGTGAACAACTCCTACTCTTGGCCGAGAGCCAAGACCTCGTTGATCATCTTCACCATGAGGACTTTGCTCATCCCGAATTTGTCACCATTCCAGATGGAGCTTTAAGTTTTGGCAAATCAGAACCCAACACCAACTACATCCAATGGCGCAAATCAGATCGGCTTCTCCGTGGGTGGATCATTGGTACCCTTTCAGAAGAGGCACTCATTCTTGTTTTCGGCTTAAATGCTGCCTATCATGTATGGGAAGCTCTCAAGGCAACGTACGCGCACGATTCACAAGAATGTGAATTCCATCTCACCCAACAATTAACATACCTCAAAAAGGACTCCATGATGCCCCTTGCTGATCACCTCCGAAGCTTCAAGAATTTGTGCGATGACTTGGCCTCAGTCGAAAAACCAGTTGCCGATAAGATGAAAGTCTTCTCTTTGTTGAATAGCCTCAGTGCCGCTATGAGCCGTTCACCACCTCGATGCTCAAACCCCCCCATGCCGTCGTACACCGAGATCATTCCTCTACTTCAAGGGTATAAAATTCGGACCAATCTCCACGATTCTAACCCTACCGTTGCTTTCTATGGACATCAAACAGGGACGGCAAGCCTCAAAGACCACCGTGGTGGTGGCCATATGCAGCCGAAGGGCTTCTCCTCACGGGGGCGAGGGTTTCACCCTGCTAGCCTCTCGAGACGTGAAGGAGAACCTTCATACGGAAGGGATACTTCCCACGGGCCTTCACGCACGGACCTTCAACGTTTAATTCCCATGCGACTTCTACGTTCACTCACAGGCCTTCTATGTTCATGCAAAGGCCCCTTTTCAACATTTGGGTCAACTGAACGGCCCAACAAGACCCATGACCAACCACCCATATGTCAAATCTATGGAAAATGGAGTCATATGGCCCTTAAATGCTGGAATAGATTTAATCACTCATTCCAGCCGGATGATATCCCACAAGCACTGGTTGCTATGACGTTGGATCATCCCTTCCCTGAAAATGAATGGATTGCAGACACTGGAGCATCTGCCCATATGACAGGTAACTCAGGTATGCTTGAAAATTTACGTCAATATTTTGGTACTGATGCTGTCATTATTGGCGACATTAGTTCACATGCTATTACACATATCGGTAATACTTATATAAATAATGGTTCCACTAAAATTAAATTACGAGATGTTCTTTTAGTACCAGCACTAGCAAAAAATCTTTTATCTATTAGACAACTTACCAATGATTATCCCTATAATTGTGAACTTTATGGTGGTCATTTTGTTTTAAAGGAATGGGAGACCAACTATGTCCTAATGAGCGGACGACAGAAGGGTAATCTCTACTCTTTATTTGCTCCTTACGAAGCACACTTTCAACTCGCTTCCGGATTGTTTATGAAAATGTGTGGCATCAACGTTTGAGACACCCTCAGGCCTCTACTATCTAAGTCCTTAAATCCAAAGGACTTATTCAAATCTCTGGCACCAGTAAAACACTATCTATTTGTGAAAGTTTTCAGTTAGGCAAACTAAGCAAATTACCTTTTTTATCCTCTACTAGTTTAACTCATGCTACTTTTGATATTGTGATTTATAGGGACCCACCCCTGTTGTTTCTGTTGCTAAATTTTCTTACTATGCCTGCATTATTGATGTTTTTTCTAAATTTATGTGGTTCATACCGCTTCGAAAAAAAATTGATTTTTTCCGGCCTTTTTACTTTTTGAAAAATATGTCGAACGCCAATTCAATAATAATAAAAAAAGTTCTTTCAAACCGATGGGGTGGATAATTTTTGAATACACAGTTTACATCACATTCACATCAGTTTTCCTGCTCCATACCCCTGAACAAAATGGCATAGTGAAATGTCGTCATCGTATTATTCGAGAACTTGGTATGACAATGCTTTTTTATAGTGGTGTTCCAAAAGTTTTTTGGGTTGAAGCCTTTGCCACAACTGTTTTTTTAATAAATTGTCTTCCCTCCTCTACTCTGGATTTACAATCCCATTTCTCAATTTTGTATAACACCTTCCCTGATTATCAATCCTTGCGTGTTTTTGGTTCCAAATGTTATCCATACACTTGGGACACTAGGCAAAATAAATTTTATCCCAAAACTCTACCATGTGTTTTTCTAGGCTACAGTGATCACCATTGTGGGTACAAATGCTATCACCCTTCTACAGGTCACACTTACATTTCTCGTCATGTTGTTTTTGATGAACTTAATTTTCCTTATAAACATCCTGGGAACCTTCACCTTCCACCACCTTCTGACCCAACCTTATCTATATTTGACATTTGGATTACACCTCCCTCACCTTCACCTTCACCCTCACTCTCACCCCCTCCCACTTCTCCATCCTCTCTCCTGGACCTACATATTCCCTTACCATTGACCATTCTCTCTTCCTCTTTTGAGCCGCAACTCCACATCCCTACAATAGTCACATCCAACATCTCTCATTCTCCTCTATCTCCATGTATTTCATCTACACCAACCCCACCTCCACCTCCTCAACACACAATGATTACTCGATCACATGCCGGTATTCAAAAACCCAATCCTAAATATGCAAGTCTCCATGATCTCAACATCATACCCAAGGAGCCCAAAACCATATGGTCTACCCTCAATCACCCCTGGTGGACCCATGCTATGCTTGATGAACTGAAAGCCTTATATGCCAACAATACTTGGACCCTTATGAAACGTGACTCCTCCATGGATGTTATTGGTTGCAAATGGATTTTTAAAACAAAACTTAATGCAGATGGCACACTTGATCAATTGAAAGCTCCATTAGTAGCAAAAGAATTTCACCAAATAACAGGTATTAACTATCATGAAACGTTTTCCCCAGTGATCTGACCAAATACTATCCAGACTGGTATTAGTATTGCTCTGGTCAACCATTGGGACATCTGTCAACTAGACGTAAAAAAATGCATTTCTCCATGGGGACCTCAATGAACCTGTCTACATGGAACAACATCCAGGTTTTATTAACTCAACTCATTCCTCTCATGTTTGTAGATTACACAAAGGCTTGTATTACTTAAAGCAAGCTCCACACACATGATTTGATAAATTTAATAGTTTCTTACTTACTTATGGTTTTAGATGTAGCACTGCCGATTCCTCTTTATTTATTTTTCATTCCTTTCATGGATGTCTTATTTTACTCTTGTATGTTGATGATATTTTACTTACTGGCTCCTCCATTAATTTCCTTTCTGACTTTATCTCAACCCTTAGTAGTCAATTTGCCATGAAAGACTTGGGCCCCATTCATTATTTTTTAGGAATTCAAATTACCCACACTCCTGATGGCCTCACACTGACCCAAGCTAAATATGCCCGTGACATTTTAGACTGTGCCCAAATGAGTGACTGCAAACCCAAGGGCACTCCTATGATGGCTAAGACCAACGGTCTCAAATCCACAACTCATTTTCCTGACCCAGCCCATTATCACAGCCTTGTTGGTGCTTTACAATATCTTATCCTTACCCATCCTGACCTTGCATATAGTGCTAACTTTGTGTCTCAATTTATGCACTCTCCTACTAAAGCTCATTTTAAAATGGTTAAATGTATCTTTAGATATGTGAAAGGTACGGTTAATTTTGGACTTCATTTTAGCTCCAACTCTACACTTGATCTTTATGCATTTTATGATGTAGATTGGGCTGGCTGCCTTCTCACTCGACCCTCCATGATAGGTTATTGTGTCTTTCTTGGCAGTAACTACATTTCTTGGTTTGCAAAAAATCAGCATACTATCTCTCGCTCAAGTACTGAAGCTGAGTATAGAGTTGTGGCCCAAACTACAGCTGAACTTACATGGATCTCTTTTCTTCTTCGAGATCTTGGCGTCAAGCTACTCGCACCACCTTTATTGCTTTGTGATAATCTTAGTGCACTTTACATGACTGTTAACCCTGTTTTTCATGCTCGAAGCAAATACATTGAGATCGAAAACCATTATGTACATGAACGTGTCACCCTTGGTCTCCTTCATACCCGTCATGTATTGGCCTCCTTGCAACTTGCTGACCTCTTTACCAAACCACTTGGGTGCCCGACTCTTTTTTCACTTTGCAACAAACTTGGCCTCGTACCTTGGCACAGTTTGCGGGGGTGTATTAACAACAAACACCACCATCAATCAATAAACAACAAAACAATGAGGGCCCATAGTCAATGAAGACTTACCACTAATCACGACAACTTTATGCAACGACTCCTCCTTCATGAACCGGCTAATCTACTATTGGCACTTGTATTGATGTAATGTATATTATAAAAGCAATGGGAGACTCTCATGACACTACAAGAAATAAGACTTTTTGCGGTGATTTTATGTCTATTGGGAATAAAATTGCCACAAAAAGCCTTTAATTGCGGCGATTTTTACATCGTCGTGAACTTTTTACATAAATTTCTGAAACTGGTCTTTTGTAGCAATTTTTTCACTTTTTTGCAATGGACATATTCGACGTAATTACTAAATTGGTGTTTTGCAGTGATTTTTCATTTTTTGCGACAAAACAATTCGCCGGCATATCAATAAACTTGTTATGACGGTTTGGTAATCGTTGCAATTGTGAAAGTGGCCTTTTGCAGCATTTTTTAACTTTAAAAATCACCACAAATAATAATCAAGACTTTTCCAGCAATTTTAAAATCTTTGCAAAAAAATTAGACCTGATTTCCGACGAATTCCAAGTCGCCGTTTAATGTCCAGTGCTAAGTGAGAAATAACAAAGCAGATTAATGTACAACTCACTTTTGAGGTGACTATTGTACTTGTTGCAGCGATGTTTGTCATCGCAATAAAGTATTTTTAACTGTAGCGGCATTAAATTTATGTCGATTGGAAAAATCACCGCAACAGATAATATTTATGGCGAACAATGTCACCGTAAGAACATATGCTGCCAATTAAAGCTTATTAGCGGCAAATCAAAAGCGCCGAAAAAGCTTATAAAATTTAAACCCCTCACCTAACTTTTTCCCCTCATTTGTTTCCCTCTAGTGTCGTGTCCCCCCCTTTCCCCCTTTCCCCCTCTCTCTCCCCAATCCCTCTTCTCCCTCAAGCCTCCGCTACGCACAGCCCGTTGCCAGGGACCCCATCATGCCACCACCACCTGACCTCGACGGCCACCCCCCACGGTAGAAATATCATTTTTCCCGAATATGGCCTCACCTCTCTCCCTCTCTCTATCTCAGATTTATCTATGATTGTTGCCGCTAGGGGTGTCGTTCGCCACCAATCACACCTTGACGCCATCGCCAGTCTGCCGTCGGAGCCCCCTTCTCCTCCACACCTAGCCCAGCAGCCCGAGACCCTCATTCTCTCCGTTGCTCTATTAGCAACCCACGACCCCCACGTGATTTACTACTCTAGCACTCCCTTATGAGTTTCGATTCTTCCCTTTGTCAATCTCTGTACTCTGGTTAGTTGCAATAGTAAATAAATTAGCTTTTGTTTTAAGCTCTGAACTGGTTAGCCATGTTTGTCAGTGATGAAAAATATCGGCTGTTTCAAGTAGATGGAAATCTTCAGTATAAATGCCCCACATGTCGTGGGGAATGCTATCAGGTTTGATTAAAAAGTGAGTGCATTCTTCCATTTGTTATCAGGTTTTGATTTGAGGGTTCTTGCATTTGATTGTTGTTTTTGTTACTAAAACTTTCTATATGTCAGGTCAAGGGTATTGAGGATGTTATTCGGGAGCTTTGGAGAAGAAGAGATGAAGCTAATTGTGATTTAGTTTCGAGCTTGAGGGCTGCTGCAGGTTTGATATGGTTCGTCTTTCTTCTTCCTATTTTTAGGAAAAATGCATTGATAATTATGCTAAGAGGAGAGTAGTTTTACTGATTTTTTGTCTGTGAATGGTATAGTTTCTTCTATCAATCTGAGATAACTGATCACATTGTGTAGTTTTATGAGAGTTATTATACTTAACAATATAATTGGAGAATTCGATTAGATGCCTTCCATTTGATTCTTGGTATTGGTGAATGGTACATTCCTTTCACACCGTTGGCAAATTCAACCATTTCCCCAGCTTGAATCGCATTCAATCCATAAACACGTGCAATCCCATCTCCAACTGAGACCACTCGACCGATCTCATCCACTTTCAAATTCGTGTAAAAGTTGGTAATTCTACTTTCTAATAGAGTCGTTAGTTCCGCAGCCCTGTGAGAGAATTCCATAAGGATTTTTCAATAGTTATTGTGATTTGCACAATTCACAAGGGGGATCTCGTATCTCCATTTTTTAAATCATTGTTAATGAAATATTGTGTATGATTATGCTATGGTGCATGAGGATTTGTTATTAGGTTTGTCGTGGGACAAGTGAAGCATTCTTCATATTGGTTAAAATCATCTTAAAGTTGTTAGGTTCAGAGTGAATAATTAATTTCCTTTGTTTTGCCTGTTGTAGAATTAGAAAGTAACCAATTGAATGTTGAGGAAGTAAATATGTGTAGAAAATATTGGATCTCATCTACTACTTTATATTACTCATGCAACTTCATAAGTTTTGCTAGATATATGCTTCTTTTTAATTATTGAAGAAAATTGTATCCAAGATAACACATTTGAACGAAATTAGCAAGACTCTGATTTAGGATTCGTGTTTTAGACACAATTAAGTGAGACTTTAATTGCCAAATCATTGATATTGTTTGAAGCCATGATTCAATGTTATGTTTGGGCCAATATAGGAAAACCACAATCAAATGCCTTGGGAATCATGACCACTAGTAAATACTAGAATGAGCAGTTTGATTGCTTATATGCTAGCCATATGTTCATCTAGTGGT
Organism: Juglans regia; assembly: GCF_001411555.2. Classification (NCBI taxonomy): domain Eukaryota; kingdom Viridiplantae; phylum Streptophyta; class Magnoliopsida; order Fagales; family Juglandaceae; genus Juglans; species Juglans regia. The sequence goes on from NC_049915.1 coordinate 16,875,133, forward strand.
TTGTGATCTATAGCAGCTTCTGGGTTGATTAATGGACTTTATCATTTTCTTTAAAAACTGTCAATGGAGGAACCTTTTTAAAGGGGATGCCTTGACCAGATAATCTGAAGATATAGCTGTTAAGATTTGTCTTCTACCAATAATCTTCTATTCCCTCTCCAAAATAAAAATCTGTTGTTCATTTTGAGATAAAAAGATTAGTGCTTGTAACTGAAGGTTCTTCACTAAAAATATTATGCAATTCACTTTTATGTTTGCATCTTAACAAATTCCTATTTCTAATTGATTGTGTACTGTTCTCATTGATTTATGTCCCCATTTTCTATGATGTTGCAGTTAGAAGTAAAAGCAGCCAAACGAGCTATAATTGATGGTAAGAAGTCATTTCATGTCTCTCTTGTTGATCTCATTATTAGTGTTATGAGATTCTCGTTTGTTGTTAATATGTATTTCTTTTCTCGATTAGGTTTTAGAAAAACTGATGAATCTCTTCTCCAAGAAAGTGCTGCAGGTAAGATATTTTTTAAGAGTTAAGCTCCTCAACATTACTTTCAAAAAAAAGTTAAGCTCCTCAACATTCTTTCTTTAAATACATGACAGTATCTTTCTCTCACTCTAGATAGGTGTCTCTCCTGTTTACTTCCTATGTACTTGAGTTGTGCCTTTTGTGTTCTTTAATAAAGATTTATGCCAAAATAATAATAATAATAATAATAATAATAATAATAATAATAATAAATGAACCATATCTTTAATGTGTTATGTCATTTTTAGACTTTTGGAACACTTCGGCTAAAGCATATCTGTTTTTTTTTTCCCCAAGAAAAGCAATGGTCCAAGTTAGGATGTATGCTATAAGATTAAATTTGTTATACCTAACTAAAGACAGTCACTGCTTCAACTGAATCTCTGACCTAGCTGGAAGTTTGAAATTGTATTTAGTATAGAGTGGTAAGGGGCCTAGGTGGTACTTTTGTTTCTGACATCAATTATTGTCATAGAACCTTACTGATTTTATGGATGGAGTGGACTGTCTTAAATTTTTTCAATCATTAACTATAAAAAAATCAATCATTACACAAAACTAGTTGCTTATTAGATACATCAAATTTTACTAAATAATGCTTTGTCGCAACAGAATCGTGGTTGTTAGCCTTAACCATATTTGGATTTGCATTTGGGGATCCTTGCTTCTATGATAGAAGTGTTTGAAAGTTGTTAAGGGAAACTTGGTTTTCATGAGAAATGTGTTTTGAGGAGCACTTTCTCCTTGTACTATGTGGACAATCTGGTGAATGAATAGAATAGCCAATCAGCCAATGTAGTTAGTCTTCTTTACATGGACAGCTTCTTCGGGAAGATCTTGACCATGGACAACGTATAGAAACACCTCATTATATTTATGGACTGGTGTTGCATGTGTAGAGAAAGTGGTGAAACAATGGATCATTTGCTTCTATATTGTGAAGTTGCCTAGGGCCTGCGGGATGAGTTCTTCGGAGGGCTTGGGTTAGCTTAGGTTATACTTGAGAAGGTGCTTAATTTTATTTGTCATTCTCCCTGTGTTTTGGCTAAACATATTCATGAGTTGTTCGAGTGTAGTTGCATTTTGTTTTATTTTATTTCATAATATATTTTTTTTTTCTAATTGCTTTGGGCCTATTTTACTCTCAGGGCAAGAAATTTTCACTGGAATTTGGAGGATGTTGTCTAATCAATTGTTTGCATGATGATGTATGGCCCATGTCTAACTGGCTATACACAGGTATAATGCTAGTGATATAAAAAATGCTCCAGTTCAACACAATAAGAACTTCAAACTCATCTAATGTAATCTTCTTTGCTTGTTTCATTTTTTAGGCACTCAATGATTGGTATGACCGAGAAGGCGATGCAATAAATGAACTTTATCGTCCAATTCCTTCAGGAGCAATAGGTCTGAGAACAAGGCATTTAATTTATTGTCTTCTTTTCCATCCTTTTTGGTACAAAGTTAATTATTTAATCAATTGTAATGTATGCACACGAATACTTCCACTTAATTCATTTATATTTTTTCTTTGATTTTCCGAATATTTCATGTTGCTCTCTATATGATAGTATTGAAGATGAATATCAATTCCTTAATCCTTACTTCTTTTTTGGTCATCCTTGTCACTAAGTTAAACCATTCAACTTTCCTTCATGTTGCAGTGAAGACTTTGCTTAAACCATGACTAAGTTCCAAATCTGGTTGAAGTTGAGCTGCGAGGATCCATGCCAATATGCATATTGTTTTGTAAATCAGGATTATGTTCTCTTTGTTGTGGATTTTTATTTTATTTTATTTTGTGAAATATCTTTTCCGGCGAGTAAAATTTGCAGGAAGTATTTTTTTTCGTATAGTAAACTTATTTCTGGCGATCGTATATCGTTGGAAATAATTTTTACCAGCGATTTTTATAGTATTTGTGACTACTATAATTTGCCGCAAAAAGTTTTCCCTGCGATTTAATTGGCAAACGAGATGGATATTTGCAGCGTTTTATTTAGAGTTTGAGGCGGGAAAAAATCGCCGAAGAAGATAACTTTTTATTAGCGATTTTTGGCTTCCGTTGGGGTAGATCAAAAGTGGATCAGGGATAATACCGGTGAACATGCAGTAATTTGTAAATCGCTGAGAAATGTCAATGGCGGCGATTTATAGGACTTTTCCCAGCAAAAAAAATCGCTGGGAAAAGTGACTTCCCTTGTAGCGTGAAACTCATGGTGGAAGAAGCATTTCTTCAAACACTTTGTATACCCACCTTCTTTACCATTCTATTAAATGTTCTTTTTTTATTCAAATGTTTCTTATGAAGAAAAACGTAAATATATATGCTACGTGCCTTTATGGGTAGCCGATGTTAAGCACCCTACTAATTATAAATGTGTGTATATGTTTGATGTAATGCATGCACGTTCAAGTTCTAAATCATGAGATTTATCATGCATGCTTTCTAAAGAAACTATGGATTTTCCTTATATGTAATATGGTATGAAATGCATCTTTATGAAAGAAAACGGATGTTCATCGGACTAAGAAAAGATGATGAAAATGCTTTGAATGGAAAGAAAGAAAAGAAAGATAAATGAAAGCTTTATGAATGAAAATACTAATGGCCAATGAATGAATGATCATGGTGTAATACCCTGTATTTTTAGTGTATTTTTAATTGAAGGATTTTTTTTGTTATTAATTTAAAAATTGATTATCTTGTTTTAAATTTTCAGATTTTAGTGGGTTTATTTTTTTATGATTTTTAATTTGTGAAAATTAAATTTGACATGTTTCCTTAATATTTATTATTGTTATGCATTTAATTTTCTTTTCATATTAAATTAACTTGTTGTTAGATTTAATTATTTATTTTCATTTTAATCACTACGTTTGAATTATTTTATTTTCACTTGCTGTTTTAAAATCGTTTCCGTTGGATCATTTTGTAACCCAAGATGTGAGGATTGTACCTCATTTTCTTCCCTACATTTTCTCTTTTCTCTTTTCTTTTTCTTCTTTTCCTTTCTTTTTTCTTTTCTTACCTGGCTTCTCCCGTGCGCGACCCCTCTCTTTTCTCTCCCGTGCGTCAATCTCTTCTCCCCCAGCCCCACCGCCTCGCACCGCCGTGCGCGACACCGCCCACCCCTTCAGCTTCCCCACCTGCCGGCGACACTTCCCCTCCATTTCCAGTTCCTCCATCGCCGCTGATAGCCCACGAGCATCTTAAAGCCGCGGCACTCCCTGTGCCGCTGCACCGCCGTCGCGCCATCACCGACCACAATTTATTCACCACTTCATCATCGACCTTCTAGCATCCCAATGCACCCATCCACACCTCCGATCTGTCACCGGTGAGGCCCCACCATCAATATTTTCGTTTTGGGTATTTTAGCCTTCGACCGCCCTCTACGCTGCCACCCACGGCCAACCACCACCACCACTAGCTTCACCGACATCCCTAAACCTTACCTTATCAATCTCGGGTCTTCGTTTACACCCGTTCAAAAGTGGGTTTTTGAGACCCACGGCCACAGTGCATTTGACATTGTTTTGTTGCTGCGTTGCCGCTTCTAGCACCTCCGTGATCTTTCAGAAATTATATTATAGCATTGTAAGTATTTTCCCAAAGAAATTTTGAGATTTAAATGTATTTATGTGCTAATTCATATTTACTATGAATTTGTTGGTTGTGCCGGACTGACTCCGAGGAGTAAGGGGGTCGGTTGGATTGGATGATGGAGTTGTTTGTGTAAGATTGGTTTATGCTATGAAATTTGTTGGCTGTTTCGGGTTCAAATGTTGGTGTTTTGAATTTGACGTTGGTCATGGTGAATATTGGTGATTTTTAGGAAGTAATGATATATTTTGGGATTATGAGGGTTTTAAGTTTTGAGATATTAAAATAGGTTATTTTAGAAGTTTAGGCTTAAATATCGAAATCCGTGATTGATTGAAAACTTACGGAAATTATGTGATTATTTTTATAGGTGACGATTTATATTCGACTCAACATTTTTGAAGAAAATTCTGAAAAGCTAAGTTGTCCAGGTAAGCGGGGTTCCTATGCTAGGTTTTATACAAGTTAATAAGACTGATGTTGACTTTATGAAAACTTGCATATTTGTGATGTAATGAGAACTTGGGAAAAACAAAGACCAACCTCGGTCGCTTATCTGCATTATTCATCAAATTTGTATGAAAAAGGAAAAATATGTTCTGACATGCATTGTGTAGACATGAGCTAAATTCTATCATGTGGTTTCTGAAATCTGAAAAAGGGAGCGATATTGAGAATATGGAAAATTGTGCATTTATGTAGAAAGATGTTCTGGCTTTTGTTGTCAGTGTGTGTAAACTGTCTGATTCTGTTTTGGTACTTTGTATTATTTTGATATAACATCTGAAAACCTTTGGCATGGTGTACTGGTATTTGTATTTGACTCTGTCTCTGCTTTGCTCTGTTATGCTCTGCTCTGTTTGGGTTGGTACCAACTTCTCTGTCTCTGAGTGCACCCACTTTGGAAACAAAATGGTTTTTTTGTGGTATTTCCTGTGTGCACACTCGAGGCTCCGAGAAGAATAAAGGAAAGATTTTACCTTTGTCTCTGTCTGGTTTGGCCACCGGGGTTAGCACAACCCTACCACGGGGGTGAAACATGGTCTCTGCTCTGTGTGATGCTCTGTTTTGATCTGATGATAATACTCAGTTTATGTTATGCCAAAGTATTATGGGTTTTACTTGTTTTAAAACCATTGCTCTGTTATTTTTGAAAATATGTTCTGTTCTGCATGATAACTCTAGAAAATATTTTGTTATGCATGCTATACTTTGTAAATGCTCATATTTGCAAGCTAGCATATGTCCTCTGCTTACTAAGTTGTTGATAACTCACCCCCTATCTTCATAATATTTTTTAGATGATGTGGAGAGTCCAACTGAGGAATTGGATTAGTTTGGTGAGTATGATTAAGCTGAGGAGAGGATGTTAGAAGAAGGAATTTTGATGTCCTTTAGTTTTAATGTCTTTTAGATTTAATTATATCTTGGGCTTGGGTTTAGTAAGACTTATGAAATTATTAGTTTGGTTTATTATGACTACTGAGAGATTGTGGACTCCTTAGTTTATTATACTGCAGTAATGACTTCGTGGAGTTTTCAATATGGTTATTTAGAGTACATGAATTTGAGTTTTGCTAATAAAGTTTTGGAGTTTTATTTTAGTTGTGTTGGAAAACATGTTCTTAAGTGACATGTAGTAATTCTCCAGGCCAACCAGGTTTGGGGCGTTACACATGGTACCAAAGAAAAGAGGCAGATGGCAAAGCCGGATCGGCCCCATTGGTAGTGCACCATGTGGCACCATCCAAATTGAAAGGGATTCCCAATCCGTGGCCACAGGCAGAGTCTGGGTCCAAAGAAAGACCGCTAACCCTCGCACACAAGATGTAATAGCTGTGTGTACCGGCCAAAAAGAAAAGTGTGACTCAATGTAATATTTATTGCTCAAATGCTTTATGTTTGCATGTTTCCTAAAAGAAAAGAGTAGATGATTATGTTATATTAATGGCATGGTATACTACTTATTAGACTCACTTTGTGTTTATATTTTAAACGTCCAGGTAATGAAGAAGAAGAAGCAATGGAGTATGGTATTACTGACGAGGGGGAGGCAACTGCCTAGAGTTAGCCCTTTTGGTTTGGTTTTCATGATGATGGGATTTCGTTAATGATGGTTTATTTTAAGGATGGGCCCTTTGTTGTGGGAGATATTTTGATGGGAGTTTATAAACTAAACTTTGTATTTATGTCGGGAACAATGTAATTACTATGTAGGGTATATGTTTTACCCGTACAATGGCCGCGGGCCTTATTTTGTAACTATGGGGACTACGTCCCGTCTTAACCCAAAACTATTTTATTTTGCTATAGACTTAAGATGGACATTGGGAAAGTCTTATATATATATATATATATATATTAGTGAATTGTCTATCAGGTGTTTCTTTCTCGTTTATTGTGGGGATCATATAGATTTTAAATATATCATGTATGTTTAGAAAAAAAAAACAAAGAACAAGTTGAAAAAGTAACAACTCCCCGTCCTAGGGCGGGGTTGTTACAAATTGTTCCCTTAAATATCCTGATAATTAACAAATTAATTATGAGCCACTAACGTTAGATACAACTAGAATGATCACATTGCCCCCTTACAACACTTATATTGTACCAATGCATTACAAGAAAAATGCTCGTTTGTGATCAGGTATTTGCAACGAAATTAATGATCATTTGCATGCGATGAGAATGAACATTTTCATCACAAACACCTAACTACAAATAAGTACTGTTTTTATAACAATGATGCTCGTTCTAAATATAAAAAAATTTACGTCATTCATTCTTCATCTATCACAAGTTTTCAATATTAATACAAGGTAGATCTACATTTGACTGTTAAATTATAAGAAAAATTAAGCCAATCAAGTGATTCAATCTCAACTTCAGGAACTTTACCATAAAGAATATGCCAATAATCGTAGATGAATAAAAAAAAAAAGTGATTCAATCTCAATCAAAGAAAATGACAAGAAATGTTTGAGTCATGCACGTGCATGGCTGATAAAGACTTGAAATATTTCTACATATTTGTCAAAATGTTTTAGGTGCTTAAATATTTTCTATGTAAGTCACTTGATAAAAAAATCATTAAATTTACTACATGATCAACAAGTTTGACAAAATTACCATTTAAACTACAACCTAACTATCCCAATCAATCACCTCTTGCGGTGGCTGACAAGTACCCAAGGTCGATATCCTTTGGATCGAAGGAGATCACGGTCTCCATCCATACGGAGGGTTTACCTACGGTCGAGGAGAGGTTGCTGTCCTTAGATTTCCCTCTTTCTTTTATTTTTTTAATATATATTTTTTAAATATTATAAAAAAATATTTCTTTAGCTTTCAAATTTTGTTTTTTATATACATGATGATGACCCATCGGTCATATTATACATACACTTACTAAAGGGTCAGCACATGATCATGATCATGATGGTAAGAATTAATTAGAAATTCCTCCAAAAAAAAAAATAAATAAAGGGTCAACGGTTGCGAGTTAAATAATTTAAATAAAAAAAAAAGAATTAAAGACCAAGAGAATTGCATTTAAGATTAACGCAAGTTCATAGCAGACGTTAGTTCGACGTTGATCATACGGCCTCCAGCTGCATGCATGCATGCATGCAGTAATATTCAAAATAAGTACAGAATGGTCAATATTGCATGCAGGAATGAATCCGGCAGTGGCCACCTGCATTAATGCAGCCTCAGGCCTTGTTTGTTTTTCAAAAACAGTTCATCTCATCTCATCTCACATCATCATTACAACTTTCACAAATCCCCACACAAAATAAAATAAACAATTCAACTTTTTCAAATCCCAAAACAACAATAATATTAAAAAATATATTCTAATAATATTTTATTCAAATTTTTTAACTTTATTCTCAACTCATCTCATCTCATCTCATCTCATCTCTGAAAACAAACGAGCCCTGAGTCTCAGATATAATTTTTTTTATTTAATGATTAAAAAAGTATTTTTTAATAGTATTATGAATATTTTTTAAGTTGTTTAAAGATATAAAAAAAGGAATAAAAATAAAATAAAAAAGCCAAAATGGTGTTATCGGAAGAATTTAGTTAGCTACAATCTCTTACATATATATGTAGTACTATGATTTTTCAACAAAAAAGAAATAACTTTGGCAACCTAATGATTTGTCGAGCAGAAGATTCGAACCTTAATTTGTTTAATGAAATGCCATTCTTCTTTGTCTCAAAACCGGGACCAAGTCTTTTTTATTTTTTTAGATTTTTGTCTGTCATTGTCTCGCTACCTTCTTTCCTGGGAGTTTCTTCGTCCTGTTAAGATTTGATCGTTGACATTAATCAAACTGCATAACAATGACAAAAATTTTCTTCCGACTCTTTTCCCAAAGCTTACAAACAGCTTTCTCCTGAAACTCTTGACATATTTCACTTTACAGTACGTTCGAATAGTAAAACACTTTATAATATTTTGTTGCCATAGCACTGATCTCAATTAGTTATAGTTCTATTGAAATAATAATCTATGAAATGTATGCTTATTATTTTGTTCAATTCGCGATGGGGATCATGATTTTAGAACCTCGACATCTAGGTGATCATGAGAGAGGCTAGAGATCTGGACATTTTTTAGTTCCTCAATTAATAATTTGCCCACTTTGGACACTGATCGATCATGTTCATTTTTTGTTGAAGCATTTGTTTCTACTTGAATGCTATTAATATAACTTACTTTATCCCAACTAACGACGAAAAAGAGAGTACATATTTGAGAGAACGGGGAAACAGAAGATCAAGAGAAAAGGAAAATTAGGGTTTTAAAGGGTATTTAAATATATGTGCACACAAGAAAAGTATCATCGGATTCCCATACGGTAATCAGTCAAGACGAAAATACTTGTTGTTTGCAAGAAAATGAAAATCCGTTGCAAATACTCGTTATTTGCAATGAAAATTTAATTACAATTAGGTACTTATTTGCAAGGATTTAAGTTTTCGTTGGAAAAAGTTATGTGAGGAACCGTTGCAAATGCTCATTATTTGTAATGACACTTTCGTTGCGATTACACACTTATTTGCAAGGATTTAATTTTTCGTTTGGAAAACTTGTTATTTGCAAGAAAATGGAAAAGCCGTTGCAAATACTCACTATTTGCAACGAAAAGGTTTAAGATTTGAAATTATACAGTGTTTGTATTTGAATGAGGTTTGAGGTTTGATAAGGAAATAAGATGAGATAAGATGAGATGAAACCATCCCATCTTCCAAACAACCCCGTATACTACTTCTGGTAACTATAAATAAACCATATGCTCCATGTATAAAGTTCACAAGTCACATCTCTCTCGATCTTCAGTACCAAACCAAAGAATTTCCAACGATTCGTGCTGTGTAGTAGAATATACTATGGCTACAAATGAGGTGAGATAGCTGCATGCAAATTTGAAACCATACACTTGATCCTTTGCAACTCTCTCTCCTTCACCCTATTTCGGTTCCTCAAATCTCATTATTCATGAGTTCTTCCCCAAACCTCTCGCGCTTAATTTGTAGTAGCCAACATGCAATTAATACATATTTGATACATACTGTTTTTTCCTTAGTTTATTTTTTTCAATGTTCATTTCATGTTAGCATTTATGTTTTCACAGGCAGATTAGGAAAAGTTATTTTCACACTACCTAATTCAAATGCATGATGTGCGTACGTAAATTATTAATTATATCAAGAAAATGATGGTAAGGTTCAATTGTACACACCTCAACAGTATATTCATGTGTACGTGTAATCACCGCTACTTATCCTAGAAAGGCTAGAACATTTCATCGTCGATCTTGACACTTCACTTTAAGTGTAGGCTAGGTTTTTCTTTAATAAGGAGTCCATGTGCACACCACGTAGAATATATTGTTTAATTAAATGGAGTGAAGAGTAAAATCTTTAATGCTATGCGAATCACATGTATGTCCTAAAAATATAAGCGAATAGAAAAAAATAAATTTAATTATTTATATAATATTTTTAACAATACGCCCGGCCCATTATATACGGGCAAGACTGGGATATCTATACTTCTCATACCAGGTAATATTATTTATCCCAAATATTTAAGTTTTCCTAAGTAATAAATTTAATTATTTATATTATGCTCTTAACATGCATGATAATGCATATGCACGCAGTTTTTACCAGAGTTTATGATCTGTATTAAAAAAAAATGGAGGCCGATTGACATTATATCATCTTCATTAATCGAACCAGAGTTGCATTTTGTTCTATGGAGGCTCAAACGAAGACTGGTTGAGCAGATTTACTGAGACAGCAAATAGAGTGGCTCAACATCGGGTCCTTCAACAATATCCGCTCAACATTTCCATAAATGTTCTTGCGGTTCGATCCGACAACAAAAAAGAGGTTCGAGCACAATTACCGGAAAGTTACGCAGATGGGAGGCGAGTAGATGCTAGGGACATATTCAGACGTTTGATAAATAATCAGAGCGGATGGGTTGTGCTGAGCCAGGGAAATGTCATATTGCTCTCTGATGATGGGGAAAGAATGCTGGAAGTACTGGAGAATTTTGATCAGCAGGAGTACTGGATGCGAGACCTATCGGTACAAGGCTTCGGAGGTAGTTTCATGAATTCCCATCGACGCCGTTAGTTTCGTTGACGGGTGCTATATATGAATGGACTGCATGCATGCATGCAGCACTACTTACGTACCAAATAAAGACGGATCGATGTACTTGTGTCTTAGTTTAATGATGTGTCTCTTGTCATGCAGCCACTAGGAAGTTCGTACGTATGATATGTCATGTGCAGTTGCATGCACATGCAATATATCTGTGATGTCGTTCCGTTGGGATCAATTTCTTAATAATTTAGTTTGTCTGTCATGCATTAATAATTTGTACTGTCCATATATATCTTATATAATAATGTTTTTTTGTTTTGTTTTGTTTTGAGTGTACTTGAATCTTAGATACTGTGTTAATTAATCTACTCTTATGAGTTTTATTTCATGTTATTTTTGTACGCTTCTATTAATCATGAGATTACTTAATTAATTGAATATGATAGCCACCATGCATTGATCATATACATGACATCTGCCTGCATGCAATGACTTTAACTAATCTTAAAAGAGAAAATATATTTGTAATCGTGAGTTGTGCAACCGTCATGTAATCGCCTAAAAAAAAGTGAATAAAACATGAAAAAAAATTAAATTTTTAATAGTGTATCCACTATTTTTCAAAGTGATTACATGGTGTTTACGAACTTCACAGTTGTATATAGAATTACTCATCTTAAAATTACTTTGTTATATATAACACTAAGGCCTTGTTTGGATTGAGAAACCATCTCAACTTATCTCATCTTATCATTACAATTTTTTCAAACTCCTACACATGAAAATACAATAAACAATTCAAAATTTTTAAATCTCAATTGAACTTTTTCAAATCCTAAAACAATAATAATATTCTAATAATATTTTATTCAACTTTAATCTAAAATCATTTTTATGTACTCTCACTATCCACACGGGGCTAAGTATTATATTTAACGATTACAACTTTGTTTAATTGTTTGACTATATATTGGAATACATCTTCGACATTGCTTATATATAGAAATTTGATTTGTAAGATTTAAATTTTTAAATTTCTCTTTCAAATTAAATTGTATGATGTTAGTATTGCGAAAATTGTCATCCCTAATTACATGCAATTATGCGAAGCATTTTAGGTGCTTAAATATTTCCTATGTCAATCACTTCATAAAAAATCATTAAATGTACTACATCAACAAATTTGACAAAATTACCACTTAAACTACTACCGAACTATCCCAATCGATCACCTCTTGCGGTGGTTGACAACCCAAGGTGGCTATCCAATTTGGGTCGAGGGAGATCACGGTCTCCATCCATACAGAGGGGTTACCTACGGTTGAGGAGAGGTTGATGTCCCTAGATTTCTCTCTCCTTTTATTTTTTTATTTTATTTTATATATTATAAAAAATATTTCTTTAGCTTTCAAAATTTGTTTTATGAATCATGTTAGCCTGCCTCCTAGCAATGACCGCTAGGTGCCTAGCACAAACTTGCCTTTTTATTTTTTGCTTCTTTTTCTTTTTATATATTTTTAATATATTTAAATATTTTTTTTATAAAAAAAATACAATATCAATACACTAAAAATAACTTCCTTAATTATTAAATAAAAAAATTTTAAATACACGAACGGTCAAAATAAGAGAACAAAGGCAGGCGCAAACTAGCATTTTTATTGTTTTTATATACATGAAGACCCATCGGTCATATTATACATACACTTTCTAAAGGGACAGCACATGATGATCATGACGATGGTAAGAATTAATTAGAAATTCCTCCAAAATAAATAAAAATAAAGGGTCAACGGTTGAGACTTAAATAATTTAAGTAAAAAAAGAAAGACCAAGAGAATTGCATTTAAGATTAACGCAAGTTCATAGAAGACGTTAGTTCGACGTTGATCATACGGCCCCCTGCATGCATGCATGCATGCTGTAATATTCAAAATATAAAAGTACTGAATGGTCAATGCATGCAGGAATGAATCCGGCCGTGGCCACCTGCATTAATGCAGCCGCCCGCTTTTCAAGTAATTACTAGCTGAATGATGCAAGTTATCCCGAGGATCCTGCTAACAATGAGTCTCAGATATAATTTTTTTTATTTAATGATTAAAAAAGTATTTTTTAATAAGATTGTGAATATTTTTTAAGATGTTTAAAGATATAAAAAAATGAATAAAAATAAAATAAAAAAGCCAAAATAATGGTGTTATCGGAAGAATTTAGTTAGCTACAATCTCGGTCGGTATAACAGGACTCTTACCATCTACGTACTATGATTTTTCAAAAAAAAAAGAAATAACTTTGGCAACCTAATGATTTGTCGAGCAGAAGATTCGAACCTTAATTTGTTTAATGAAATGCCATTCGTCTGTCTCAAAACGGGGACCAAGTCTTTTTTATTTTTTTACACGTTTGTGATCTGTCATTGTCTTGCTACCTTCTTTCCGGGGAGTTTCTTCGTCCTGTTAAGATTTCATCGTTGACATTAATGAAACTGCATAACAATGACAAAAATTTTCTTCCGATTCGTTTCCGAATGCTTTCCAACAGCTTTCTCCTGAAACTCTTGACATAATTTTTCACTTTACAGTACTTTCGAATCGTAAAACACTTCATAATTTTTTTGTTGCCATTGCCAATGCTATAAGAGTCTATGTGCACAAGAAAAGTATCACCGGATTCCCGTACGGTAATCAGTCTGGACGAAAATGATTGTTGTTTGGAAGAAAACGAAAATCCGTTGAAAATACTCGTTATTTGCAATGAAAATTTAATTGCAATTAGGTACGTATTTGCAAGGATTTAAGTTTTCACTGGGAAAAACTGCTGCAAATGCTCATTATTTGTAATGACACTTTCGTTGCGATTACACCCTTATTTGCCAGGATTTAATTTTTCATTTGGAAAACTTGTTATTTGCAAGAAAATGGAAAAGCTGTTGCGAATACTCACTATTTGCAACGAAAAAGTTGAAAATTTGAAATTATAAAATGTTTGTATTTGAATGATGTTTGAGGATGAAATGAGATGGATGAAACCATCCCATTGATGTGCGTACGTAAATTATTAATTATATCAAGAAAATGATGGTAAGGTTCAATTGTACACACCTCAACCTAAAAATATAAGCGAATAGAACAAAATAAATTTAATTATTTATATTATATTTTTAACAATACTCCCGGCCCATTATATACGGGCAAGATTGGGATATCTGTACTTCTCATACCATGTAATATTATTTATCCCAAATATTTAAGTTTTGGTAAGTAATAAATTTAATTATTTATATTATGCTATGATAATGCATATGCACGCTGTTTTTACCAGAGTTTATGATTTGTATTAAAAAAAAATGGAGGCCGGATTGACATTATATCATCTTCATTAATCAAACCAGAGTTGCATTTTGTTCAACGGAGGCTCGAAACAGAACTGGTTGAGTAGATTTACTGAGACAGCAAATAGAGTGGCTCAACATCGGGTCCTTCAACAACATCCGCTCAACATTTCCATAAATATTCTTGCTGTTCGATCCGACAACAAAAGAGAGGTTCGAGCACAATTACCGACACGTTATGCAGATGACAGTCGAGTAGATGCTAGCGACATAATCAGACGTTTGATAAATAATCAGAGCGGATGGGTAGTGCTGAGCCAGGGAAATGTCATATTGCTCTCTGATGATGGGGAAAGAATGCTGGAAGTATTGCAGAATTTTGATCAGCAGGAGTACTGGATGCGAGACCTATCGGTACAAGGCTTCGGAGGTAGTTTCATGAATTCCCATCGACGCCGTTAGTTTCGTTGACGGGTGGCATATATGAATGGTCTGCATGCTTGCAGCACTTACGTACCAAATAAAGATGTGGATTGATGTACTCGTGTCTTAGTTTAATAATGTGTGTCTTGTCATGCAGCCACTAGGAAGTTCGTACGTATGATATGTCATGGACGGGTGGACATGCAATATATCTGTGATGTCGTTCGCGTTGTGATCAATTTCTTAATAATTTAGTTTCATGTCTGTCAAGCATTAATAATTTGTACTATTCATATATATCTTATATAATAATGTTTTTTTGTTTTGTTTTGTTTTGAATGTACTTGAATCTTAGCTATTGCATTAATTAATCTACTCTTATGAATTTTATTTCATGTAATTTTTGTACGCATCTATGAATCATGAGATTATATATATGCGGGCGATGGAATAAATCACAACGGCCTGATCATATATATATATATATATATATATGTATGTATGTATATACTTATAAGCTTGTAGTACTCGGCTATATATAAAAATAAGCATTTGACACAGACGTTTGATATTAATTTTTCATGAGAACGCCCCCGCTGGCTTTCGAGCACTCTAGAATTTCTTTCAAACACGCCAGGCCAACTCATTTTCTGTGCTTGGAGTATATATATTGATCATTTGAATCGTGGTGGTCTATTATTTTGAATTAAATAAACATTATTGCATCAATATAGACAAGAAATAGGACGAGATATAATATTACAACTATTTAATTAATTATATAAAGTAATATATATATATATATATATATATATATAATAGAAATGGGATTATTTAAGTTTTAGTTTTAAAGGGTCAAAATTAAAGAACTTTTTATAATTTTTGAAGTAGTCTCGTGGCGATGTATATATCCGCCTCACTTCGATCCCTTGTCGAACTATATCGAGCACGTAACAAGTCAGGTGACGCATGGAGTTGGTGGTTGGACCAAGAGGGCAGATAAGCTAATTAGGTTGAAGAAGGCGACGAAGGGAGAAAGGTGGATGAAGCTAGCATAGCTCGTCTCCTCCTCCGCATCCAAAGGAGATCTCGAGATACTCACGACCAGAAGAAATATGCAATGAGTCTACATATCATGTTGAATCATATCGAATAGTAAGAGTTCTTGTTTTCAAAAAACTTTATTACTATTTAGAGAGATTTTATTTCATTGTATTGCAGCATACCTTTCCCAGTATTGCTGTTGCTGCTACAAGTTAGGGCTGCAACCCGATGGCATCCAACCGGGTCTGGGCCCGACCCGACCCGACCCGACCCGATACTGTGCGGGTGGGGTCGGGTCTTCCGTTTTTTTTTTTTTTTTTCCAAAATTTTTATTAGCTTATACAGTGAAAATTTCACTTATAATTAGAAAAGAACTTTGCAAATTAATGTCTTTGGCTGGACACAACCCAAAATATGGCACCAAATCTATGCAACCATTTATTATGCTTTCAAGGTGAAGAAATATATACAAGAACGAAGAGAGAGCTTTCATTGCTTACACGTCAATCAGGCCAGGCATGACAACAACCTTTCCATAATCAACTACATGTCCCTCCTTGGAATTCCAAAAGAACTAGAATATTTATTCTTCCAAGCCATCTATTACAAAAACTATCTAAATTACAAAAATATGAACATTAACTAATAAAGGATTGGGGAGCATCCAACAATCAAATAATAGCAGTTTCCCATCTCTTCCTCTATATCTGCCATTATGAAAAATTCTAACACTAAATCAATAATAGCACATCAAACAATCCAAGTCAACACAAAGTGGTTTAGTTTCTCTAACAAATGAGAGAAAATAAAAAACATACCATCATGCAAACCATAAGGCTTGAGTTACTCCTCATCAACGTAAGTAAAACTTGATTTTGGATCAAACTCTAAAAAAACACATGATAATTATTAAATGATATAAAAATAAACATTATGAAAAAGTTTAATAAATATGTAAATAAGAAATAAGTTTATTATCCAATTTCGCCTCAAAACTTTCAATATTATCCAAGGAGGTACGAAGATCAATGGGTATTAGATCCCTCAACCAATTTTGTGTACAAACGAGTCTTTCGACTATTCTTGGAGATAGTGAACTACGAAATGGGTCAAGCACCCGACCCCCTGTACTGAAAGCTAACTCAGAAGAAACAGTAGAAACGGGAATGGCCATCACATCCCGTGCAACTCCTGCCAAAATAGGATACTTTACTTCAGTGATCTTCCACCAATCTAAAATATCAAAATTTGGAGCTCATGTCTCACAACTATGTTCCAAGTACTGATCGATCTCTGATTTGTTCATCAAATTAGATTCAATTATTTCTTGGTCATACTCAACCCAAAAACTCTGTTGAGAATCAGAATCAATCATACTAGGATTAATTGAGGAAGGAGGCTTAGAATAGGAAACTCTACTTGAACTCCCATACACAACACTATATTCTCCATAAATTTCAATCATCAATTGTTTCATTTTTACCATCATTTCTTCGTCTAAATTACTACCATATATTTTTTTGAACCAAAAATGCAAAAGATTAAATTTGCATCTTGGATCAAGAACAACAGCAATAAATATCATCAAGTTAGTCTTCTCGATTGATCCCCAATATTTATCATACTTAATCTTCATATTCGCTACCATACATTTCAACACTGCATCATTACTTTGTCACATTTTTGACAAATGTGATTGGATGCCACAAAACTCTTTCAAATATGCATTAGATGTGACATAAAGAGCCAGAAAGTCTCACAGTAGCATTATAAAAAATCTTCAAAAACTTTATCAATACTCTAACTATATCCCAATCACTAGAGTTTGGAGGGCTCAAGTTCACACTACAACAATAACGAAAAAAAGAATCATCATCCTTCTCCAATCGCAGAAATGGTTTTTTAAATGCTTCTGCAACTTCTAGCATTAGATAAGTCGAATTCCATCTTGTGGAAACATCAAGGCATACCAATTTCGTACAACCAATTTTCTCATTCTCTATATACTTTTTGAATTTATCCATTCTTGCGGGAGATGATCTAACATACCTAACCGCATTGCGCACCCTTGTGATTGAATCATCACAATCTTTGAGCCCATCATTCACAATGAGGTTCATAATATGGGCACAACACCTAATGTGAATATACTTCCCTTCCAACAAATGACCTCCTACGAACTTCCTCAAATACTCAATGGCAACATCGTTTGAGGAAGCATTGTCAACTGTAACAGTAAAGATCTTGTCAATACTCCAATCTTGTAGACATGAATTTACATACTTTCCAATAGTTTCTCCTTTGTGATTAGGGATCATGCAAAAGTTTAGAATTCTTTTGTGTAGTTTTCATTCACAGTCGATAAAATGTGCAGTAAGACACATATAATTTAAGTTTTGAATCGACATCCATGTGTCAGTGGTTAAACTAACCCGCCCAACCGTCTTAAATATTTTCCTTAATTTCTCCTTCTCCATTTTAAATAGTTTAATACAGTCTCTCACCGCAGTAGTTTGAGATGGCACTTGGAACCTTGGTTCAAGTGATCTACATACTTTCCTAAATCCCTGGGCTTCTACTATCCTAAATGGAAGCTCATCACAAATTATCATTTCAGCAATTGACATTCGTACATTTTCTGAATCAAACTTATGTGCATTTGCCGAGTTATTGACATCACTATCTCCAATTCCCTCAAGAGCCCCCTCACGACTCATAGTCTGTTGATCCGTAAGTCTGATTCTATGAGGATGTTGCTTACAAGTACCAAGATGCTGTAGCATACTTGATGTACCATGTCTTTTGGGATGACAAGAGTAAATCTTGTGACAATAATTACACTCCGCTTTTGGGTCATTTAAAGGACATCCATCTATTTTAGTGAAATGGTCCCACACTACTGAGGGGTCCTTATTTGCCCTCCTTTTACGAGGAGGGACTAGGAGACTTATGTCACTAGACAAGTTAATATTTGAAGCCATTTGTGATCGATTTTCCAAAGGAGTAGCAATCTCATTATCTCTTAAATTTGTATGAGTGTCACTCTCAAAGCAATCCATATATAAGCTGAAATATAATATAACATATAAAAATGAAGATATTAGGATATGAACTGAAAATTACTCTATTTTTATGATTTAAATTACTCTATTTTCATGTTTTCAAGTTTGGTAAAATATATAGCATTGGTTATAACATTACAAATTAATATTTTGCACAATGTATATAACAAATCAACATCCCATTAGTTCACAAAGAAAAACAAGGGAAAGAACAAAAACATAAAACCATTCACTGTTATCTTTGGGGTTTCACAACTATATTGAGTGTGCAGGCTTCTTTCTCAAGTAGTGGGAAAGAAATTTGCTCTGTATATTGTTTGGAAACATTAAATGCAAGCCTTCACTTTATTGTATGAACTCTAAAAAAACTTATACTATGCTGTTAACTCTAAAAAACTTATACTTTAACCTTTCTATAGGAATATGCTTTTCTTAATGTTACCACCTTTTGTTACTAGGCACTCTCCAAGAGCCCCATCTTTTATAAGGAACAATGTGGTGTCTCATGGGGGACGGTTAAAGAAAAGGAACTTGGAAGCTGTTCCTTCCAGCCTGAATTGGAGCAATATGGCTTAGCTAACCCTTTTGTTGTAAATTCTGGTGTAACATTAAGAAGAGTAAGTGGTGATGGATCAACTCAAACGTTTTCTTGAGGTTTGAGTTGAAAGAAAGAAAGCATTGTTATTTATGCTATAAGAAAAAAGAAAAAAAAATCAATCATCGATTCTTTTCTCCATCGATCTGTGTTCTGGGTCTTAATCTTTAGAACACAATTTGAAGGTATGATGTAATTTAGTTTAATTCCTATGCAGTTTTGGGCAACCATGATTATAGGGGCAGTGCAGAAGCACAATTGAGCCCTCTCCTCAGAAAAATTGATAGTAGATGGCTCTGCCTGAGATCTTTTATTGTGAATTCTAGTAAATTGGTCTTACATTCAAGCATTTCACATGTCAACATAACATGAAATGTCCAACATTCACCATATTTTAGACTAAATAGATACTATCCATTTCAAATGGAGAGGATCCTTTTCTAGCCTGGCATTGTAACAAACAATGTCACCATGTTGGAAAGACATCACTCATACTTAGTGTGTAACAAACAATGTTACCATGTTGGAGAATCAAAACCAAAAGCTTGAGCAATTGTTTCTAGAGGCCAACTAACAACATAAACCCATTTCAAGCTCCACAAAATAGAGGATGGAATGAACCAGTTCAACATTTCAACAAAAATTACCGCATATTAGAGCAAACCCATAAAAGAAATTATGGATAAACAAAGACAACAACAATCACCGCATAAATACATGCAGATCCAAAGAAAAAAAAGAAGAAGAAGAAAGAAACAACCTGCATTTACAGCTCTCAAACCCATGAGAAATAGAAACTAATGTATGAAAGGGGTCCTCCATTTCGGTGCAATTTACGTTGCTCTACCCAACAGAAAATTCACAAAACAATTCAACCTTTCAACAGCCTCTACAACCCAGATAACGATGACCAAATAGAGAACACACAGAGCACAAAACAAAGTTCCAAAACTTAAATCTTACCGAGAGAGAGAGAGAGAATGCACCTCTGCGATGACCGCTGTGACCGGCGACGGTGAAAGGAGACGGAGAACGGCGACAGTGACTAGGGTTTCCGTAGTGGAGAGGAGAGTGTCTTCGTCTTCGTCTTCAGAAGTGATTTTGTCTTCAGATGCAGAGTCAGTTTGGACGGATTCGACGGGTTATTTTTACTAAAACCTGGCATCATGCATATGACTCGATGAACCCGTCTCTCACAGGTTGGAGAAGTCGGTTCTGGCGGACGGGTCGGGCTTAGGCCCAATTATGCACAGCCCTACTACAAGTCATGCTCATTCAGAAGATGGGTTGTCGTCTACTTTCTCTAAATCAGCTACATAAAGCTCGAGTACCTAATTAGTGTAGAATATTCTTTCCCCTTTCTATTTTTGTTTTACTTGTTGCACTGTACACCAACTATTGGTTCTGTTATTTTTCTTGTTAGGATAGTGATAGCTGATTCTGTGATGCAGACAGCTCAAATTGCTATATATATATTTTTGGTTTTCTTGTACAAAATAGAAGATTGAATCGAATACAGAAGAAAAGTTTTCCTCCTCTTGCCTTCTTTTCCCTTTTCTTACATGGTATCAAGAGCCCAAGTTTGTTTCCTGCTCTTGATTTCCTTTTACTTCTTCTAAAATGGAACGAACCAAAGTTGACACAAAAACCCTTTCCCCCTTCCTCAATTTCATTATCCAAACAACCCATACAAAATTGATAGTGGAGACAATACCACCATCACACTTGAAACTGACCTTCTTACATCAGAAAACTATGTGACTTGGTCCCGAGCCATGCAACGGGCCCTTAGAGCAAGGAATAAACTAGGTTTTATCAATGGCAGCCTCTGCAAACCTACTTCATGTAAGGATCCCTTATTCAATGCGTGGGAGTGATGCAACGACATGGTTGTGACTTGGATTCAAAACTCCATTAGCACCACGGTGAATTCGAGTGTGGCCTTTGTGGATGATGCTCAAGATATTTGAAATGACCTTAGGGATCGATTCACTTAGCAGAATGGTCCTCGAATATTTCAGTTAAAGAGGAGCTAGTCTCCAACAAGAACAAGATCCTATGAGCATATATTATGGTAAGCTCAAAACCCTGTGGGATGAACTCGTTGTGTATGATCCAATGCCTACCTGCACATGTGGACAACTAACCATTGTGAATGCTAGATTTTGAAGGGACAACGTAATCCAATTTCTCATGGGATTAAATGAGAAGTACTCTAATGTTAGAGACCAGATTATGATAATAGACCCAATTCCTTCTGTTAATAAAGTTTTCTCTCTTAAACAGTAGCAAGAACAGCACCACCAGATCATATTTACTTTCGCAAACTGTGAGTCTATGGCCTTAGCCACCAACAGTACATCCTATAAACCTTTCAAAAACCATTCCAAATTACCAGCTACTACCAAGAGAGACAGACCATATTGTACCGACTGTCGCATATAGGGACATACCCTTGAGACTTGTGTTAAAGTTGGAAATGCACAAGTGCCTAGCTGTCCTCATTGTAAGCAAAATGGTCATGTAGCTGAAAAATGTTATAAGCTGCACGGTTACCCTCCGGGGCACAAGTTAAACAAGGGGAAGAATGTTGGATCCTATGTTAATCAAGTGAGCCTAATTTCAGATTCTAACCAAGAAGAAATTAATGAAAACCAAGTGAGTTTCTCCAAAGCACAATATCAACAGCTTATGGCTTTACTTCAAAGCAAGAATACTTCGACTGTTTGCCCTTCTGTGAACTATGCTCAAGTTATTCATCAACCTGTCACAACTGAGCCAAAAGCTTCCAAAATCTCTGGTATTCCTTTTGCCCTTTCCTCTTTTGTACATAAATCCATTGATCATATTGATATACCTTGGATCATTGACTCGGGTGCAATAGATCATATGATCTGTAGTACTACATTCTTTTCTTCAAATATTTCCAAGGTTTCATATTCTGTTAAACTCCCAAATGGAACCTCTATTCTTGTTAGTCATCTAGGGAATGTGCAAGTCACTAATAACATCCTACTAAAGGATGCTTTATGTGTACCTTCTTTTTGTTTCAATTTAATTTCGGTAAAAAGACTAACAGAATCACTTACTTGTTGTTTGGTTTTTTTGTCTAATCACTGCTTCATCCAGGACCTTTCCACCTGGACAACGATTGGGATGGTTGAAGTCAAAGGCTGCCTATATCATCTCTTGCCAGTGGTTGTCTCTTCAAATGCCTTTTCTAAAGCCTTATCTTCCTTACCCTTTAACTCTAAACCTTTTGCTGCTTCTGTCATGACTGGTAGTAATAGTTCTGACCTTTGGCATTGTCACCTTGCTCATGCCTCAAATTATAGATTGGTTTTGATTGATGATTCAAATGTAAAAGACAATTTCAATGTTAGTAAGATTTCTCCTTGTTTAGTTTGTCCTATTGCTAAGCAACACATAAATTCCTTTCCTATCAACCATGACAAGTCTACTTCCATTTTTGATTTAGTACATGTTGACATTTGGGGCCTACCTTCAATACCTGCCTATGATAGAACCAAGTATTTTCTGACTCTTGTAGATGATTTTTCACGCACAACTTGTGTTTATTTACTGCATGCAAAATCAAAAACCAGAACTTGCATTGAATCATTTTATAATTTGGCAGCAACCCAATTTGACACCAAAATCAAAGTTATTTGAAGTGATAATGGGGCTGAGTTTCAAATGGTTGAATTTTTTAATAAAAAAGGAATCATTCACCAACGTTCTTGTGTTGAAACACCTCAACAAAATGATATTGTTGAGAGAAAACATCAGCACATTCTTAACGTTGCAAGAGCATTACGTTTTCAGTCAGGATTACCATTACATTTTTGGAATGATTGCATTTTGACAGCTGTCTATCTTATTAATCGAACTTCTACCCCTCTTCTTGACAACAAAACCCCATATGAAATTTTATTTTCCACTAAACCTACATACCATCATCTCAAAGATTTTGGATGCTTGTGTTTTACAACTACCTTGTCCCATGGTCATAAGAAATTTGATCCAAGAGGCTGAAAATGCATCTTCCTAGGCTATCCTTTCTTGGTCAAGGGATTTAAGCTACTTGACTTAGAGTCTCATACTACATTTGTTTCTAGAGATGTTAGTTTTCAAGAAAATTCTTTTCCTTTTCTTAACACTTCTCACTCTGATCATCCACCTGTTATTTCCCAACTTCCACCTGTTTTTACTGCACCTACACCAGACTCACTTGATTATTCAAACATTTCTCCTACTTCACCAACACCTGCCATTGATCCTTCTCCAACTCCATTAGTTTCACCTGTTGAATCACCTCCAAACAACACTCGTCCACCCCCATATACTTCTCCTTCCATACCATCTGCACCCATTCTGAAACTACATCTACTATTTCTTCACCTTATCTTCGAAGATCAACCAGAACCAAAAATGCACCTACCTACCTCTGAGACTTCCTCTGTCAATAGGCTGCTTTGGTCTCAACATCACAATCTTTGGCTCAGGTAACTCCTTCATCTTCTACTTATCTATTCCCTTTACATAACTACTTGACCTATGAGCATTTCTCTCCCACTTTTCAAGCCTTTTCTTCATCTCTTTCTACTTTTTGTGAGCCAACCTCCTATTCCCAAGCAGTAAAGGATCCCGATTGGTGTAAAGGCATGGATGCTGAGTTAGATGCTTTGGAACAAAACAAAAGTTGGATCCTTTCAGACCTTCCTCCTGGTAAAGAACCTATAAACTGCAAGTATATACATAAAGTAAAAAGAAACTCAGATGGTAGTGTGGAAAGGTTGAAGGCCTGATTGGTGGCTACAGGTTACACCCAGCAAGAGGAGATTGACTGTACTAAAACATTCTCACCAGTGGCTAAAATGGTGACTGTCCACTGTCTTTTATCTATAGCTGTCATTCATGGATGGCATTTACATCAATTTGATATAAATAATGCCTTCTTCCATGGTGACTTGGAAGAAGAAATCTTTATGAACAAGCCACCAGGATATTCTGAAGGTGGTCCTCACCAAGTCTGCAAACTTCAAAGGAGTCTTTATGGACTAAAACAAGCATCAAGATAGTGGTATGCCAAACTTACTGCTTGCTTGTTAAATTTTGGTTTTTCCCAATCCAAAGCAGATTATAGTTTATTCATTAAAGCTACTGATAGCTCTTTTACAACTCTTCTAGTTTGCGATGATGATATTTTGGTAGCCACTAACTCTCTTGATTTTATAGCTGCTCTAAAAAATTTTTCTCAATGACAATTTTAAGATCAAAGATCTTGGCCCTCTTTGATTTTTTCTTGGCATTGAGGTGGCCAGATCTTCTAAGGGAATTTATATTTCTCAGTGCAAGTATGCCTTAGAAATACTTGCAGACTCTGGTACTTTGGGATCTAAACAAGTCAAGGTTCCAATGGAAATTAAAAAATCTGAAGCTCAGCAAAGATTCTGGTCTTGAGTTGCTGGACCCCTCTTCCTATTGCAGATTAGTTGGAAGGCTCTTATACTTGACAATAAATCGCCCTGATCTTAGCTTTACAGTCCACACACTCAATCAATTCATGTCAATGCCAACCATGACTCACATGCCTACTGCTCACAAGGTCTTGAGGTACCTAAAGGCTGCTCCTGGCAAAGGACTCCTTACTGCTCACTCTTCTCTGCATTAGTTGCCTACTGTGACTCTGACTGGCCTTCTTGCCTTGACACTCGGAGGTCAGTCACAGGATACTGCATTCTCCTTGGAAATTCACTAGTTTCATGGAAATCTAAAAAGCAAACGCTAGTTTCAAGGTCCTCTACAGAAGCCGAGTACAGGTCTATGGCTACAACATGTGCTGCAATCACTTGCTTAAATTTCTTCTTGCTGACCTTCAAGTTCTTCATCCACAAGCTGCCCACCTTTTTTGTGATAATCAGGCCGCCATCCACATCGATGCAAATCCAGTTTTTCACAAGCGCACCAAACACAAAAAATTGGATTGCCATCTCATTCGAGATAAAATCATAGATGGTTCCATCTCCACTTCTCATGTTCCCACCGATCTACAAGTTGATGACCTTCTCACTAAGGCTCTCCCTTCAACTCTCCTTCACTCTCACCTATTCAAGATGGGAATAGTAAACTACTATTCTCCATCTTGGGGTGGGGGGGGGGGGCAGGTATTGTAGCATACCATTCCTAGTACTGTTGTTGCTGCTACAAGTCGTGCTCATTCAGAAGATGGGTGTTGTCCACTTTCTCTAATTAGTCTAGAATATTCTTTCCCCTTTCTATTTATGTTTTACTTGTTGCGCTGTACACCAACTATTGGTTCTGTTATTTTTCTTGTTAGGATAGTGGTAGCTGATTCTGTGATGCAAACAACTCAAACTGCTGTATATATATTTATGGTTTTCCTGAACAAAATAGACGATTGAATCGAATACAGAAGAAAATTTTTCCTCCTCTTGCCTTCTTTTCCCTTTTCTTACGCATTCAGCCATTTCATTTTATTGGTGAAAGTTGAACCTTGAGGTACAACAGTACAAGTACAACTAATCAAAGAAATCAAATGTCTTGATAATTATAAAAATCAATTGATTTGATTTGATCTCTAAAAATGTCTACAAATTCAAGGTAGAAAATCTGGTGTAACAATCTGAAAGAAGGCCAAAGGCTCATTCGGGTCACACACAAGACCAACAAGATGCTAAATATGGTCTATGAATTCAAATCATGCGCAAAACGGACCAAAAAAAAAATGGATTGACAAATAATCCAATGAAATGAGGTCAATTCAATTGAGTCTCATAAACATTTCTTTTATCCAATAGAACAAAATGGGCACGTTGGTGAGAGTGCATGGCGCGTTACCGACAAAAAAGTGAATGAAAGAGATCGAGAACATTAACAAATTAATGCAGGGTGGTTCTTCAAGAATGAAAGAGTACAGGGTGGGCTGTGTTGAGCGAGGAGAATGCCATGCCCTGTTGGTCTTGTCTTGAAGCGTGTTTTGATGGGCAATGGGAGAAAGAAGTATAAGAAAATAGGCTTCGGAATTAAGAAGCTTCTAGGAGATCAGTTATATTATATAATAGCTCTACTTGGGCACGGCCAAGAGAAATGTTATATTATGGTTGTAATAATTAATTTTAGGAAGCATTTTTGTGGAATGTTGATGTAAAAATATTATATGGCTTATTGGTATGGCAAGAATTAGTCCAGTTGATCAGCCCATGTAGATCTGTTAGGTAGAATCTAGGTTAAATTTGGAACAAAAAGTATTACAGATTCTCAAGACCTTGCAAGATTGACCTAGTCAGATTAAATCAATCATAATTTTTTATCATTGCGAAATTAGATAAGGGTGAACTTGGTGGCAATGGAAAGCTACCTCATTTCTCTACAAATTTATATTTCAAATTTTCATGGTTACATGGTCTAAATAGCTCAACATTGAACCAACCAGAAAACTGGACAAAAACTACATTCGCTCGACCATGGCTCAAGCAAGAGTTGCAGGCCAGCACAATTTCATTTGGATTTAGAGTCTTTAAATGACCTAAAAAATCCTAACTATATGCAGATTATTATACACAACTTCTAGGGTAGATAGAGAAACCACAACAACTCCTATATTGTCTTTAGTTATTAAGACAAAACTCCATGAATACATATTGAGTTTTAAGATAGTCATTCCTTGATTTTTTTCTTCATACCAAATTACAGATTAGCCTACAACCACTAGATCAATTCCAATGACACTTTGTTGGGAGAAATCAATTACCGATTTGGAAATAAACAAATCAATCACTAAACAGTGGAAATAATTTTCTCCTACTTTGTGTGAACTTGTTAAATAGAGAAAAATATAAAGCAAAATCACACGCACAGAGAGAAGCAATTTTTATGTCAAACCTCCCTAGTGTTGGAGGAAAAACCACAAAATCGTAGTCAACCCCACCACGAGCCTCCCCATGACCACCCCCTCACCCTTTCCTCTTGTACTCGGTCAATCCTCCTCTTGTACCCCACTCAAAATCTGAGTCTGGATATCTCTCTTTGAGGGTTGAGCCGCTGCCAACCACCTCGAGCCACCTTATTGCCAAACGCCTCACAGTGGTCGTTTGACCCTTTCCTTCCATCAGTAGCATTTTCCTCCTCTTTTTCCCACCAACCCGTGGCCAAAATCCCTCTTTGGGGATTTACTCCGCCTGCGCCACCTCCGTGAGTTTCTTTCGGCCATCCCCTTTCCTCCATCGCATCTATTACTTTTAAAAGAACTCTCTTTCGAGCCCCTATTCTGCCCAGTTACCTTTCTGTGGCTGCCATCGTTGCCACCTTGCACCGCCACTACCTTGCTGTTGCTCTACTACTTTTGGCGTCACCTCGGTGAGCCAAATCTGCCATGAGTTGCTTTTTAGCTTATATTTACGTTTTATGTATTTACTAACTGTTTTGTATTCATCCACATAGTGACGTGCGGACTCATTCAATCGTGGGACTCGTAGATCGATGCGCACTCGATCTTCTAAATTTGCCTATTTGCATTGTAAGTACCTCTCCAACGTGACCATTAGGATTATGACCATTAGGATTATGACATCCATTTATCACTAAAATTGTTTGCAATCTAGCTGTGTTAAGATGCCGCCAAATTGTTGGGATTGAAAATCATAGTAGTGGTTGGAATTGAGCCATGGGCCGAATGGAGGATGCCATGTTATATATTGTTTGCAGTCCATCTTGCCGAATTGTGATGATGTATATTGTCTTATGTGTGTTATGCCATGTCATCTAATATACTGTCTGTCATGCATCTACATATTTACCTTTATTAATATCTGTCTTGATTATTTAACTGTGTTGTGTTCTACCATGTGGCATGATTTGAAAACTGTTTTCGTGTCTTGGTAATATTTTGTGGGTGTGTGCGTATCACGACCCCAAGCCAAGATGAAGTATTATCTCAGTGGAGCTCCTTTGGTCTCTCAGGAGGATGTAAAACTGAGTGACATCCCTTTGGCTGTCGTCGGGCGTTTGTTGGCTCGGCTAAGAAGGTAATGCTATTGGCACAACTTCGTAGCCCCTTTGCTGGCGGGGGCTAAAGGATGCCTGGTTATGTATGCACTGGACGTGGAGCTAGGCATCGCTCGTTACGATGTCACATGCATGGACGTTACCTGTGTTGTGATGAAGGGAGGGAGGGTATGCAGATAGTCCATAGGGGAGACCATGGCACATGCATAATAAAATTGTTGTGTTTTGGGGCAAACAGGTTTTTGGCGTGAGTGTTCTGTTTAAATGTGTTATTTTTGGAAATGGTGGAAAAATAGATTTTATGGTCTTGTGCTTGTATGGTTGTCATACTACGTTGGTTGTATAGATGCTTGACTTAATCTCTTGATTGTTGTGTGTTGTTTTACTTACTGAGATTGCGAAATCTCACTGTGGTATTCCTAAGGACCCATAGGCTTTGTTGCAGAGAATGAGTATTAGCAAAGGGACTGGCCCCACCTGAGGAGTGAAAGCTTGGGATTGTACTCGTATTTTTTGTTGGAGCTTGTTTCAGTTCCTTTATTCCAGTTGGATGACTGTATAAATCCCATTGGTGGTTTTTTATTTTGGGTTGTAAGGTTTAAAATTTTCTGGTTCTTAGCTTTGACTACCTTTTATTTTTCACTATGATAATTTGTAATGCACACACTAGCACATGGCGCTGGGGCGTCTGATCCATGAGATTATCATCTCGGTGTTACGACTTCCACCAAATCACACATAGGGGTCAAGGGCGCCACAAGTGGGGGTATTTGTCATGTCCTTGAAAATTGAAAAACTCTCAAAATGTACATGGATAACGGTAATGATAAATACAAAAGTTTTTTATAATTTTTATAATTATTTTACAACTATATTTTAAATAAAGACATTTTTGTAAAACAAAGTATCATATGACAATAGAACAAAAATTTACTGGGTCTACACTAGGAAAACTTCTATATATCATACTATCATCTCACTATGATAAAAAGGTTATGGTATCTTAAAATTTGTTGGATTTGATTTTGAACAAACAATACAATAAATTAAGGGTATTAATGCAACATGTATAGTGTAAGAATGCACATTAGTAGATTCTATCAAGTGCATAAATAAGAGTTATAATTTAACTGAGTACTGCTATTGTGCCACCCAGCACAGACATTTTTGAGTTCCTTAATAATTTACCCACTTTGGACACTTATAGATCATGCATCTTCATTTTTTGTGGAAGCATTTGTTTCTTCTTGCATGTTATTAGCTTATTTTATCCCAAGTTGAATGATTCCTTATTTTGGAAAAATCGAAGTCCCTTAAAGTCTTAGTCCTAGGCCAAAACGAAGAATGTTATCCCCAATTTCATTTTCAAAGGTCACATTTATAAAAGTCTTAGGGTTTACGATAATATGTACATTTGTTGCAAATAGGGTTCTACTTAGAATGAAATGTACATTTCATTGTAAAAGAGGATGTCTATTTGTAACAAAATGTACATTTCGTTGTAAATTGCTATTTGTGATGAAAAAACCATTTGCAGTGAATGTATCTCGCTGCAAATAGTCTTACATAAGAGAAAATAACAATTAGACTAATAGATCTAATATTGATAAAAGACTAATACATGAGCAATTAAGACAAGGGTTCATCATCAAATAGGGTTCTATTTGCAATCAAATGTACATGCATTTGTTGCAAATAGGGTACACTTCGTTGCAAAAGATTATGTCTATTTGCAACGACATTTATAATCATTACAAATTGGTCTTTATTTGTTACGTTTAGAAGTCGAGTATATATAAATTAGTTTTATAAGTGAAGTTGTGTCAAGGTTAGAGAAAGACATATACTGGAATGAACATAACTAAACCATAACTAAATGGGGTGAGTGGTTTAAATTCACCACCACCCTTAGTTTGTAAGGTAATTACTTTTTTGTTGAATAACACTCAAGATATGGTAAGAAATTGAGAAAAATATTGTAAACATCTGACTTTAAATTAAGAGGGAAGAACCAAGTGGATCTGGTAAATTGATCAACAAATGATAGATAATATTTAAATCCATTGAGAGAAACATAAGGAGATGAGCCCCATAGATATGCACATAGCAAGTCTAGAGGCTTAGTGGCCTGGGCCCAAATAGGATGAAATGTGAGTTGATGGCTTTTGGCCAAGGGACATTAAGGACACTTGAAGGATTTGTCTATAGGGAGAACTTGCAAACTGCTGCGATGCAATATTTGAGAAACTAGAGTGAGAGATGGATGACCCAAACGACGATGCCACTGAGCCACAGAAGTCCTCTCGCCGACGTGAGTGGAGGGTGATGCGGATGAAGTCGATACAGAGGGAAAAACATAGAGGCCATTACAGGTGAGGCCTTTGAGGAGTAGCTTCCTTGTCAAAGTGTCCTTCATAGAAAAATGGGAGGCATGGAATTCAAAATAACAATTATTGTTAGTGCAAAATTTACAAATGAAAATGAGGTTTTTGGTGATTAAAGGCACATGGAGTAGATTGTGAAGAACAAAAGAAGAAGAAGCAGAAGTAGAGGGAAAAGATGAGTCACCAATGTTCTGAATAGGTAGAGCCGAACCATTGCCCATTCGGATTTGTTCACCACCATTATAGGGCTCTGAAGAGAGATTGAGGTAATGTAAGTCATTTGTGAAGTGGTGAGTTGCCGTCGAATTGGGATACCAAGTAGCATTAGAGTAGGTGTTTGGTGTTGTGAAATTTGCAGAGAAGCAAGGCGGGGCTTCATAGTGATAAGAATGATCAAAATAGTGACGACATTGTAGTGCTAGATGTCCAGATTTGTGACAAACTTGGCTAGTGGGTCTGGAACTTGAGAATTGCTGCTGGATATTGGGTGAGGAAGAAGAGAAATGTCGACCTCCTCTTGCAAAATTATTGGATCTGCCTCTGCCATTATGACTTTGTTTGCCACCTCTCATGAAACCTCAGCCACGTTGCTCACGGCCTCCAGTGTTTGTGAAGTGTGCTGAGGGCTCAATAGGAGAGGTAAGACTCTGAGCAGTGTGAGAAATGTGACTCTCATTCGCAAGCAGCTATTGAAACAATTCATGTGAGGAAATGCAAAGTGATGAAAGATTCATAAGCAGGGCCAAGACCAGTGAGTAAATAGGTAACAAATTCTTGATCAAGTAAGGGATTACCAGTCGTTGCTAAAAAGTTAGCTAGAGAACGAACTTTGCCAAAATATGATATATGGATTGGTTTGATCGAGCAAGATTTGCAAGTTGGAAGCACACTTGAAATTGTTTTGCTTGCGAATGTGAAGTGAACACAGAGGCTAAGGAATTCCATAGATCCCGAGAGGTAGTAGCAGTGAGCACATGCCCTACAATAGATTCAGAGTGGGGGGAGAAGAGAATGCTGAGAACGAGTTGATCAGTTATTTTCCAAGAAGAAAAATCCGGTTGGTTGTTTGGTTAGGCAGAAATTATGGTGGACAAGACAGAGACCCATCGACATATTGATAGAGATCTTGGCCTCTAATATAGGCACTAATTTGAACTTTACATAAAGGATAGTTTTCTGTGGTTAACTTTGTAGTGACAATATGGGAGAAGGAGGATGCAATAGAAGGGTTGGGAGGAGGAAGGGATGAAGAAGAGAGAGCCATGGATCAGAGTGACTAGTGGTTGAATGCTTTGATACCATATCAGAGAAGCATATTTGCAAAAATTCCTCACTGAGTTGCATTATGTTTCCAAGTGTTTTTATACACAGTTTTACATGAGAATATGGAATCAAAAGAGAATCAAGTTGGTTACAAGTATTGGAGGAAATAACAGAAAAATTTCCTACAGTTCTTTTAGAAGATGCATAGTGGTATCATCTATGCTAATAGATCATTCCCTTCTCATTAAACCCATGAGGTTATAGAAAATTTACATGACCGATATATCATTGGGAGAGGGGCCCATGGAACTGTTTATAAGGCCTTACTGGACCCAGACAAAGTTTTTGTTGTAAAGAAGCTATGCATTTGCAAGGAATAGAATAGGAAGCCTAAGCATGACTAGAGAAATTCAAACAATAGGGAACATCAGGCACCGAAATCTAATCAAACTGGAAGAGTTTTGGTTAAGAAAGGATTATGGTTTAATCTTGTATGCTTACATGCAAAATGGGAGCCTTCATGATGTCTTACATGAACTCAATTCACTACCAACTCTAGAGTGGTGTGTCTGGTTAACAACTACAAAAGATGGAGTCGTCAAATGCTTTGATGTTTAGGCTCCACATTCATTGGGAAAGTAAGAGAAGTACTTAAACTTTTTCACAACTGGTGGATACTTGTATTAGGATTAATCCAAGTTATCAGTACTATAAACTTATGACACGATCATTTTTGTTTGATCTTGGAATGCCGATCAAACACCACAAAGAAAAAAAGTAAAAACAGAATCCCACCACAAAGAAATTTGAACCTTTAAGAAACATTTCTAAAGTAGGGAAGACCAAGCTTATTAGTCCTGATCAATTGTCTCAACAGAGGAGGAACCGACTCCCAAAAATTCAATGATAATGTTGTAGCACAGTCTTCCGACGTGAGATGAGCCAAAAAATCTGTTGAGGAATTTCTGCCTATAGATATGACAAACTGTGAAGCACTTACCTCTAAGCAACCCCATAAGCTGCTCCAAATAATCCTCAAGGTACCAAATAGGACACTTATCCAATCTAAATCAGTTGACTACAATCATGGAATCAATCTCTATTTCCACCTTATTCAAACCTCGTTGGCAAATAAGTCGCACCCCAGTAGCAGTGCCATAAACTCTGCATAATTGTTTGTCCATGTTCAAGCAGAGAAGAGAAAGCTTGAATCATATTACCAGCTACATCCTGTAAAATTCCCCATGTACATGCTTTCCCGGATTTCCTCTACTACTTCCATCAACATTCAATTTAATCCAACCCTGTTTCGGTCGATTCCAATGGACAACCTGCGTACATTTCCTACTTTTGATTCTCGGTTGGATTTTCAAGTCAGCTAGGATTCTCTCATCTTGCAAAGAAAAAGGTTGGGTTGCTCGAAGCTTGTCACTTAGTTTAGCAATCTAGAACTTAATGCTACGTCAATCTCCTCCACCAATTCGGTTTTTCCTTCCATCCTAACTCTACACCATTGAAGCCAGAGATGCCAAGTTACTATAGCAGGAATTATGCCAATTAGAAGCCCTCTCATGGATTTCTTTGAAGCTCTATTAAACCATGCATGCACTATTTCCATGTACCAAAATTAGTTCTCAACATGCCCACCTGAATAGCGCATATCCTCCAAATGGCCTTAGCTAACTCTCTTGTGGCCAAAACATGATTCAAATCTTCATAGGCCCCTTCTCCACAAAAATTACACTTAGAAACAATGGGAATATCAATTATTCTTAATCTGTCATCCAAGCTAAGGGCATTATTAAAACACTTCCACATAGTGATACTCATTTTCTTTAGAAGCTCTTACCCTTATTGATGCAGGAGGATCGAGTCAGATGACGCTGAGTTGTCAGATTGCACGTTGACTGAACTGAAATATGTCGAGGTGGTAGATTAGTGCAAAGATGATAGGAAATCGTGATCTTTTCTTGATTGGGTCAGTTTTGGGCACGTTTCAGTATTTTTGCCATAACTTTAGATATGAGTATTAGAATCATGCATATGACCCTAATTCAAAAAGCTCTTTTCAGTGCGCATGTCATGGGCACCCAGCTATGCATAGTGTGCATCATTTTCTAAGATAAATTTCACCATTTTTCCCTTTGAATTCCTATTTTTAGTTATTTTTTACCTTTAATGGTAATATTTCATTTACTGTTTCAGAAGTGATTCTAAACTCGATTTGGGCCAGATTTTTTGCACATTACTTCTTTTATTATGTATTTAATTTTGACATGATTGTTAGGATTTTGCTATTTTTGGTAAAATTTCGATACGGTCGATTTTCAGCGATTACAACCCAGCTTGTGGGTTGACTGAACTATTCTTGAATTTTCATAATTTTGAATTGAAAATTAAAGGTGTTCCTCTTTGTTTTTGGGCAATTCTCTTGTCTTCTTTCATGCAAACTATCTGTTGAAAGTAGCCTACAGAAGAATCACTATTCTGTCTGGCGTTAGTTGGCATCAGAGCTTTAGCATCTTTCCTGGGGTGATTCTCATCAATTTTCATGGCTGGTTGTCGTGGTCGTTATGGGCAGGTTCCAAACGAGGAAGTCTCGCATTGTGATCATTGCGTTCAGGGTGTGATGATTGAAGATTTGCAGAGGCAAGTTACAAAGTCAACCCGGCGTTTAATGGCATAGGATATTAACGATTGTGAGATGGAAGATCACAATTCCAATTCCAGTTTTGAAAACTCATATTATCTTCGTCCTTTATACCAAGAGCACCATGGTCAGGAGGAGCGTTAGGGGGACCTCAGCTTCCTAGTGGATCTACCCGAGTTTTCTGGTACGTTACAGGCTGAAAGGTTCATTGATTAGTTGAATGATGTGAAGCAGATTTTTTATTATAAGGAGGTCCCTGATCATGTCAAAGTAAAACCGGTCGCCATCAAACTTAAAGGTAGAGCATCTCCGTGGTGGGAGTAGTTGAGGTGATCACGAGACAGGCATAGCAAGGCCAAGGTTACTAATTGGGAAAAGATGAAGAAGAAGATGAAGAAGAAGATGAAGGGTCATTTCCTTCCCTTCAGCTATTGTCAAACTTTGTTTTAGCAACTTCACTCGTTGAGGGAGGGCACAAGATCAGTTGATGATTACACTAAAGAGTTTTATCAATTGATAGCCCAATGATCTATCTGAGACAGAGGAGCAATTGGTGGGGGGGTATTTGGGAGGATTACAGCAATCCCTACAGGATTTCCTCAACCTTCACTTGCTGTGGACAATTTTTGAAGCATACCAGCGTGCACACGTCATAGAGAAGCAACAAAACAAGAGGCCACTGATCAGAAGCGATCAAAACAATCAAGCGGTTCACCCTCAAGAACCTTGTCCTGCCCAGCAACCGTTGCAGGTCAGAGTTCTAACTTAAATATTAGATGTTTCAGGTGTGGTGAATAGGAACATAGAGCGACTGAATGCAGGAAGCCGGCTAATCAAAAGGGCAAAACTCTCCTGATTGAGGAAGATGTGGAGGAAGAAATTGAGGTGATTGGAGAGCCTATGTACGATGATGACGAGGATGGAGACATATTGTATGGTGATGACCATGAGACCCTGGTCATTCGCAAGAGTTTACTGACTCCCAAGGGTGATTTAGGGGATGATTGGTTGAGAATTAAAATTTTCCACCCGACCTGCATAGTTGCTAATAAAGTCTGCAAGATAATCATTGACGGTGGCAGTTGTGAGAACGTGGTGTCTGAAGAAGTTGTCCAGAAATTACAGTTGAAGATAGATCGCCATCCCAAGCCATACAAATTGTTGTGGCTGAATAAAGACAGTGAGATAACAGTAGATAGGCGATGCCTAATATCTTTTTCAATTGGGAGAAAATATTTTGATAATGCTTGGTGTGATGTCGTATCTATGATGTTTGTCATGTATTATTTGGAAGGCCTTGGCAGTATGATCGTAGTATTGTTCATGATGGGCGGAAGAATACATATTCTCTTAGTATCAAAGGGAAGAAGATTGTGTTGGCATGTCTCCGTAAAGGAACCACTCCTACCCAGGTAGCCAATAGTACTAACCTTCACTGTATGTCCAAGCTTCTAAAGGAGATTGAATGGGAAGTTGTGATTTACGCCCTGCTGCCTTGTGAGAATAGTGCAATAGATGTGAACCCAGATTTACCAGTAGAGGGTTTTCTGACCTGATGCCAGAAGATCTTCCTCCTGAACTATCGCCTATGAGGGATATTCATCATCAAATCGACCTTGTTCCGGGGTCAAGTTTACCAAACTGACCTGCGTATCGCCTTAGTCCCAAGGAAGCTGAAAAGTTGTAGTGTCAGGTGATGGAGTTACTAGAGAGGGGCTACATCCATGAGAGTATGAGCCCATGTGAAGTCCCTGCCTTGCTGGTACCAAAGAAAGATGGTTCTTGGTGTATGTATGTTGACAGCAGTGCGATCAACAGGATCATAGTGAAGTACATGTTTCTCATTCCATGCCTCAATGACATGCTGGATCAATTGTCCAGTTCTAAAGTCTTCTAAAAAATTGACCTTAAAAGCGAATACCACCATATCAGAATAAAACTTGGAGATGAGTGGAAGACGACGTTTAATACGCAGCAGGGCTTGTATGAATGGATGGTCATGCCTTTTGGGCTGTCCTATGCGACCAGTACATTCATGACGTTTATGGATCAGGTTCTATGACCTTTTATGGGGAGATTTGTTGTAGTTTACTTCGACGATATCCTCATCTATAGTTTGACATGGGCACCATACTTTGATCATCTCTGAGTTGGTTTTGATACGTTGAGAACGGAGCTCCTGTTTGTCAATCAAAAGAAATGTTCTTTCTTTGCTACTTTTGTAGCTATCATTGGTTTTGTTGTGTCTACTGATGGTGTTCATGCAATGCGGTCTTGGGGTGGCCACAGCCTAAAACCTTGAATGATGTTAGGAGTTTCCATGGATTGGCTTCCTTCTACCACTGGTTCATTCGAAACTTCAACATTTTAATTGCTGCTATCACAGAGTGCCTCAAGGGACGTGACTTCTAGTGGTCTAAAGAGGTAGAGGTCAGTTTTCAACTCGTCAAGCAGAAGATGAAAAAGTCACCATTTTTAGCACTTCCCAATTTTGTAGTTAAAGTCAACTGTGATGCATTTGGGGTTGGCATTGGTGGTGTTTTGAGTCAAGAGGGATGGCCCATAGCCTTTTCAGTGAGAAGTTGTCAGCGTTGAAGAAAAATTATTCCACTTATGACTTGGAGTTCTAAGCCATAGTTCAATCCTTGAAGCATTGGCGTCACTACCTGGTGCAGCGGGAGTTCATTCTTGCTACTAATCATGAGGCCCTGAAGTACATCAATGGCCAGCACAAGTTGAGTAGACGACATGCTAAATGGGTGACCTACTTGTAGGAGTTCACATTTTCATTGAGGCACCTGTCAGGAAGCTTGAACCGTGTAGCAGATGCCTTGAGCTATCATACGTTACTCCTCACCAGCACGCCCACTAGAGTTGTAGGATTTGAGGTTTTCAATGACATGTATGCATCAAATCCTTCATTTCAGAGGATATTTTGTTAGGTAACTGATGGTCAATGAAATGATTTTATTTGCATAATAGTTATTTATTTCATGGATTACATTAGAGCATTCTAGATTGTTCACTAAGGCAGGAGATTATTAGTGAACTTCATAGTGAGGGTCATTTTGGAAGAAATAAGACATTGGCCTTGGTTTCCTCTAATTACTATTGGCCCAAATTGACCAATGATATGGCTCATTATATGGAGCAATGCTATGTGTGTCAGCGGTCCAAGGGGGTTCTCGCCAATGCAGGCCTTTACACCCCCTTGCCTATTCCTAAGCTCCTTGGTTCAATGTGAGTATGGACTTTGTGTTGGGCTTACCTAGGACCCAATGATCCATGGATTCTATTTTGGTTGTGGTTGGCAAGTTTTCCAAGATAGCCCATTCTGTAGCTTGCAGGAAAATAATGGATGCTACTCGGATTGTTCATCTTTGCTTCAAAGAGATTGTTCATTTACATGGTGTTGCCTAGTCAATCACTTCAGACAATGACACCAAGTTCATAAGCCATTTCTGGAAGAGCTTATGAGAGAAACTAGGGACAAAGTTGGATTTCAGTGACGCCTACCACCCCTAAACAGATGGTCAGACCGAGGTGCTAAACCGGAGTTTGGATAATCTTTTGAGGAGTTTGGCTGGAAATAAGCAAAATCAATGGGATCTGGCTCTTCCCCAAACAAAATTCACCTATAATAGATCCAAGAATAGAACCACACGGCTGATCCCATTTGAGATTGTCTATGGTCAGAACCCGTTCGGTGTGTTGGACTTAGCCCTTATCCCACGTGTAGGTCGTTTGAATCACAAGGTAGAGGACATGGTAGAATATCTTAGTGGCATCCATGATCAAGTATAGCTAGCCATTCATGAGAGCAATGTCAAGTACAAGGTTCAAGCAGATAGTCATCGTCGTCAGGTACTTTTTGATGTTGGTGATTTTGTTTGGGCAGTATTACCTCATGATCATTTTCCTGTTGGCGAGTATAATAATCTTAAAGAGTGGAAGATTGGACCATGTGAGATCCTACAGAAAATTAATGCCTACAGGTTACACCTCCCCAGCCATGTGAAGACTTCTGATATATTTAATATGAAACACTTGAGCCCTTGTTTTGTGGATCCTGATGAAGCTACTGTGAACTCGAGGGTGAGTTCTTTCCAACTCGGGGCGACTGATGCAGGAGGATCCAATTCAAATGATGCTGAGTTGTCAGATCGCACGTTGACTGCATTGAAATACTTTGAGGTGGCAGATCAGCGCAAAGATGGCAGAAAATCGTGATCTTTCCTAGATTTGGGCTGTTTTGGGCATGTTTTGGTTTTTTGGCTATAACTTTGGCTGCAGGTATCGGAATCGCGCATATGACCCCAATTCAAAAAGCTCTTTTCGGGTTGCACGTCGTGAGAACCAAGCTATACTTGCTATACATCACTTTCAAGGCCAAATTTCATTATTTTCCCCTCTAAATTCCTATTTTTATTTATTTTTTACCTTTTAGGGTAATATTTTATTTATTGTTTAGGAAGTGATTATGAATTCGATTTGGGACAGATTTTTTACAGATCACTTCTTTTATTAAGTGTTTAATTTTGGCACTATTATTGAAATTCTTCTATTTTTGGTAAAATTCTGATACAGTCGATTTTCAGCTATTATAACCCAGCTTGTGGGTTGACTGAACAATTCTTGAATTTTGATAATTTTGAATTGAATATCAGAGCATTCCTCTGTATTTTTAGGCGATTCTCTTGTCTTCTTTCTTGTGAATTATCTGTTGAAAATAGCTTGCGGAATAATCTCTATTATGTCTGGCGTTAGTTGGCATAAGAGCTTTAGCATCTTTCCTAGGGTGATTCTCATTAGTTCTCATGGCTGAGGGTCATGGTCGTAGTCGTCGTGGGCATGTTTTGAATGAGGAAGTCTCGCACCATGATTGTAGCATTTAGGATGTGATGATTGAAGATTTGCAAAGGCAAGTTGTAGAGTTAACCTGGTGTCTAATAGCACAGGATGTCTGTAATCGTTAGATGGAAGATCACGATTCCAATTTCAATTTTGAAAACCCATATCACCTTTGTCCTTTTGGGAGGAGCGTAATGGGGACCTTGGCTTCCAAGTGGATCTACTCGATTTTTTTGGTACGTTACAAGCTGAAAGGTTCATTGATTGGTTGAATGAGTTGGAGCAGATTTTTTATTATAAGGAGGTCCTTGATCGTGTCAAAGTGAAACTAGTCGCTATCAAACTCAAAGGTAGAGCATCTGCATGGTGGGAGTAGTTGAGGCGATCACGAGACAAGCATGGCAAGGTCAAGATTACTGATTGGGAGAAGTTGAATAAGAAGATGAAGGGTCACTTCCTTCTCTTTGGCTATACTTAAACTCTGTTTCAGTGACTTCACTCGTTGAGGTAGGGCATGAGATCAATTGATGATTACACTGAAGAGTTTTATCAATTGATAGCAGTTGGTGGCGAGATATCAAAGGATAGTCATCGTCGACAGGTACTTTTTGATGTTGATGATTTTGTTTGGGCAGTATTAACTCGTGATCGTTTTCCTGTTGGCAAGTATAATAAGCTTAAACAGCGGAAGATTGAACCCTATGAGATCCTACAGAAGACCAATGATAATGCATACAAGTTTTGCCTCCCCAGCCATTTGAAGATTTCTTATGTATTTAATGTGAAACACTTGAGACCTTGTTTTGTGGATCCCGATGAAGCTACTGTGAACTCGAGGGCGAGTTCTTTCCAGCCAAGTGCAACTGATGTAGGAGGATCCAAGTCAAATGATGCTAAGTTGTGAGATTGCACATTGACTGCACGAAAATACTTTAAGGTGGCAAATCAATGCAAATATGGTAAGAAATCGTGATCTTTCCTTGATTGGGGCAATTTTGGGTACGTTTCAGTATTTTGACCATAACTTTGACTACGGGTATTAGAATCGCAAATATGACCCAAATTTGGAAAGCTCTTTTCAGCGCGCAAGTCGTGGGTACCTAGCTTTGGTCGTTGTGCAATATTTTTTAGCTCAAATTTCACTGTTTTCCCTTCTGAATTCTTACTTTTAGTTATTTCTTGCCTTTTATGGTAATATTTCATTTACTGTTTATGAAGTGATTCTAAACTCGATTTGGGCTAGATTTTTGGCAGATTACTACTTTTATTTTATATTTAATTTTGGCATGATTAATGAGATTTTGCTATTTTTGTTAAAATTCTGATACAGCCGATTTCAACTATTATAGCCTGGCTTGTGGGTTGAC
The DNA here is from genome assembly GCF_001411555.2 of Juglans regia. Classification (NCBI taxonomy): domain Eukaryota; kingdom Viridiplantae; phylum Streptophyta; class Magnoliopsida; order Fagales; family Juglandaceae; genus Juglans; species Juglans regia. The sequence continues at coordinate 16,915,902 of NC_049915.1, forward strand.
TGAACGATTCTTGAATTTTGATAATTTTGAATTGAACATCAAAGGGGTTTCTCTATGTTTTTGGGCGATTCTCTCATCTATTTTTGTTTTCTTTTTCTTTTTTCTGTGAATTATTTGTGGAAACTAGCTTGTAGAATAATCACTATTATGTCCAACGACACTTATGCATTCCCAAGCACCCTTAGTAGTGAAATTTCCATCTTCCTTGGCCAACCAAACAAACCGATCTGCCCCTTCTTTATGTCCACACATGGAGTTAACAATATCTTGAGCTTTTTTAGGACCAACCAACCGATATAAGAGATCCAAACCCCAGCCATCATCCAACAGCATTCTTTTAGTTTCAATTGAGGCACAGTAACCATAAAGCTAGCTGCAACAGTTTCCTCCCCCAACCATTTATCAAACAAAAAAGAAATCTCTCCCTCCTTTGGCTTCCATTTTTGAATGTTCAAGGATAATCTGGGATGCATCTTATCAACAACTTCTAAAACTGGGACCCTTTATTAAGATTAGCAAGAGAAATATGCTCATCCTTGACATATTTTGACTTAAATAGACGAGACCACAAGGAGTCAACTATCAATAATTTCTAGACCAGCTTCATATGTAAAGATTTTTTAATATCCTGAAAATTTCAAATTCCAACACCCCCCTCACTAATTGGTAGACACATCGAACCCCATCCTTTACAATGTACCTTCGGTTTTCCATCCTTATATCCCCAAAAGAAATTGCCCAAGGACTAGTTAAGAGAAACAATAACAGATTTTGGTACCTGAAGGATAGAGAGAATATGAATAAGAATGTTACTGAGCACAAGCTTCAAAAGTAACAATCTTGCTCCACTAGATAATAGCCGAGACTTCCAACCTCCATTTCTATCCTTAATCTTCCCAAGGAGCTCATCAAAATGCATAGAATTTAGTCTACCAGATACCATAGGAACTACTAAATATTTAAAAGAAGCAAACGTTCAGAAAAACCAGTCATACGCAAAAGCTGTCTTCTTTTAGCTGGAGAGATGAGATTAGAAAAAATCAAGAAGGATTTTTCCTTGCTAACATGTTGACCAGACCAAGATTTATAAGGAGCAAGGGAATCCGAGATCACCTTAAGAGATGTTTTACTGCCGTTTGAGAAGATAACAATGGCATCCGCATATAGAAGTAGTGATATAATCGGTGCACCTCTTGGATGAGAAAAAATATCAATACGCCTTTCTTGAAACCTGTTTTTCAATATTCTAGAAAAAATTTCCTCCACCATGATAAACATATAAGGAGAGATAGAATCTTCTTGTCTCAAATCCCGAGCTCCTTGAAAGAAACCCTTAGGAATTCCATTAATAACAACTGAGTACCATGGAGAAGAAATGCATTGCCTTACCAACATACAAACAACTACAGAAAAATCCAAAAGCCGACATCACATGAATCAGAAAAATCCACTCAATACTATCATATGCTTTGGACATACCAATTTTAAAGACAACATTACCCCTTCAAGCAGGCTTATGGAGACTCTGTATCAATTCTTGTGTCAAACTCACATTCTCAAATATACTCATTCCTGGAATGAAAGCACCTTGTTCCTCAAAAATAAACCGAGGAAGCAAGGGGGATAAGTGACCCGTAAGAATTTTGGTGCATACCTTGTAGAAGGCCAAACATAATCTGATAGGGCGAAATTTACCAAAGTCCTTAGGATTATCAAGCTTTGAAATGTGTACAAGAAAAGAAGCTATAAACTCTCTTGGAATAACACCCTCTCTAAAGAAATCATGCACAACATATACCATATCCTCCCCAACAACATCTCAGTAAGCTTTATAAAACCCGGATCCAAAACTATCTAGGCCCGAACTATTGTTAGAGGAATGGAAAACAAAACATCTTTACCTCTTGAATCGAAGCAAGCTATAAAAGAGCATGGTTATCCTCATCTTGCACCACTTTCTCAACTCAAGTTGCTAAAACAGGAAGAGGAGACTGATGGTTAGAGGAAAAAAATTATTTAAAAAATTCAACCGCTCCCAAATGAACCTCCTTGGGGGTTTTCAAGAAGACCTCCTTATTAATCCTCATTTTTCTCACCTAGTTTGAGTTTTTTGTAGCCAAAACCCAAAAGAATGTCAAATCTACTTCCCCTTTCTCAAGCCAAACTTGCTTAGCTTGTTGAGCCAACCGAGTTTCCTCCCTACTAACCCAAGAAGATAGCTTTACCTTAGAAGCCAACAAATCCATCTCCAAATCCTCCGAAAAACCCCCCTGCAATTGCTTCTCAAGTACACAAATCCTTTCCTCTAAAACTCAAATATGATTAGTAGTCCACCCAAAAACTTCTCGGTTCCATCTTCGAAGAACCCCCCTCAAGTGTTTAAGATTCCTAGCAAGTCCAACCATACCCAAAGCAGCTTGATCCACCTTCCAAGCATCTGCTACACATTTTTTGAATTGGTCATGGCTAGTCCACATTTGCTGGAACCTAAAGAGACTAAATCCGTATTTGCATTCCTCAAATTCCGTGAGCACTTGCATTGGAGCATGATCCGAGCTCAAACTTGGAAGTAGAAACCAGATCCCAAAGGGAAGTCCAACACACTATCTAGCCTAGCCCAACTCCATGAACTACCATTGTGCTTGTTGCACCAGGACGTGTGATTACCAGTGAAACTCAACTTTGATAAGCCTACACTGTCTATAAAGGAATTAAATTTCTCCATAGCAATGTGTGATCTAGGCCTCCCTTTGATCCTCTCTTCATCAGACCGGATTATATTAAAGTCACCAAGAACCATCCACGAAATATTCTCTAGATTCAATATTTGAAGTAGGGGTGTCAAATCGTGTTAATGGATCATGTCTGTGTCGTGTCAAGACATGTATATTACTCTATATAGGTCAACCCTAACCCAACCCGTTAAGTTTATCGTGTTAAAATCTCAAACCCTAATACAACTCATCAACATAACGGGTCGTGTCGTGTCAACCTGTTTTGACCCGTTTATATAAATAGGTTGAACAGATCCGAAATTAATCTGTTTGACCTAGTTAAGTTTAGCTTGATTTTATATTAATGTTAAAATCACAATATCTATAAAAAATATATATATAAAACTAACTACAAGTCCAAAATTACAATCCAAACAATAAAAATATCAAAATTAAAATCTCAACAATTTTATTTTTAGATATAAGGATATAATTGTAACTTTACCTTTCTTAACGGATCAAAACAGGTTGACCCGTTATCAACCCGTTAAGTAATTGTGTCTCAACAGGTCAACCCGTTTTGACCCGAACACGTAAAACCTAAACCCTAACCCGCTTTTATCGTGTCGTGTTCGTGTTGGGTTAACGAGTCATGTCACATATTGCCACCCCTAATTTGAAGATCCTCCCAAAGAGTTCTACGTTCATCATACATGCACTAGGCATACACAAAAGAAATCCATCTCTAATTACCATTTACATCCATGACCAAAGTAATGCTTTGGTTACATGAACACACACAGTAATCCTTACACCTTTAGTCCACAACACACAAAGCTTACCACCTTCCTCCTTATTCGACACACTTCCTTCAAAGGAAATATCATTCTATAACCTTCTCAATTGCAGATCATCACCAAACGGCTCTAGTAAAGCTATAATACTAGGTTTCTTCACTTTCACCATCTTCATCAACCTTTTCCTTGAGGTACCGAGACCTCTAATTTTTTAATACACCGCATCATAAATTCAAGCATTTAGGTCTGCTTTTGGCCTGGAAGGAACTCCTCAATCTAGGTCGCATCTCTCCTTCATGATTGTGGCTTTTCTCCTCATTATTCGATAATATTTCCTTATCTCTCTGGATATGTGCCTCTTCGTTTGTCCCTTCCACATCATATAATGATCTTGGCAAGCTCCCATCCTCCCGAGCAACGCTTGCAAGCTCAAACTGAAGAATTGCACCATATAATGGCAACTCCTCTGCATGAACATCGAGAGAATCAACCAAAACTGCAGTTTCCTCCCTCTCCTTTACTTCTACATACCTGGGAGGAGTATTGATTAGTGAGGGGCTATCCCCAACCACCACAATATTATCTTCAAGTACTTGTGAGTCCTCCCTATTAGTGCCTACCAATGAAAAAACAACCTCTCTAGGCTTCACAAGATCGTCCTCTACCTCCTCCTCATCAACCTCTTCCTTAATAATAACCAAACCCTCCTAAACCATATGCCCTTCCCCTTCAATAGTATTGTCATCACCCGAATGAATATTCTCCACATTCTTCAAAACGACCCCAACATTGAATGAATCCATTTCATCTTGCCGCACCTTCTCTAAATCATTCTCAGGCGCGCACACACACACACACACACTCTCTCTCTCTCTCTTTATATTGATTTCAGGAATTGCCTGCACATCATCTATGTTTTCCACGTTCAGATCTACCTTCTCTACCGAAGGCTTTTTCGCCCACTTCAAGCCCTCCTTCCCACCTTCTCCTTAACCAGCTTCAATTTTCTCCTTTAATAGATCTTTTTTACAAGTTCTCTTATTATCTCCCTGCATGTGACAAGAAACACAAAAAGCAGGCAAAGTATGCAAAACCATGTCCGCGAATGACCATGGTCTCACAGGCGGTGTTGAGTTGCCCTGGGGGGCCCCGATGACAACCATGTCCCACACAAAAAAAAAGAAAAAAAGAAAAAATCCCCTAGCAAAGCTAAAAATATTTCCTAGCCACGTCAGCTTTTTCTTATGAGGGTGCTGGTCTCATGAGAGACTCAACTTGTTTGGAAGGGAGCGATGGAATGTAAAAATTAAAGTTATTTAACTCAGCAACATTGTATCATTTTGTAGATACAATGGTTCACAATGGGTGCAACTTTTTGAACAGTTGCATAATTTAAATAAATAGTAATACTAGATACAGTCTTAGAGTGAAGATTGTTATGCTATGATCACCCTTTATATTGCTTCATTAATTTTAAGATTAATATCCAAGTTAAGTGGACATCGGCTGTCATATTCAGATTAACTAAATGGAGGGCGCGCACAATGGGGTGATGGCCACTAAATAATCCAAAGACGACTTTTCAATTTAATCAGCAAAAATAAAAATGAAAATGACATAGACTTGAATTTAAGGGACTAGTATAAAGGAGTAGTGTCACATTTTGCATATAATAACACTTATAAATGAAAACTATTATCACAACTAACATAATTGTACTCCATAGCTTTGATGTAAGACCCTAATAGAAGGCCCAAACCCAAACCATACGGTTTATACTCTAAAATGACTAGTCAATGATACAATTGGAGTCTTATTGGAGCATTATAAAGAGCAATATTAACTTCTCATTTCCAAGCAATATGGGATCTCATACACTACCTACTCTTATTCTTATCATATGTTTAGTGATGGTTTGTCAATTTATTCTTATCATATGAGGTATCATACGGTTTGTCATACACTACCGACTCGCCCACCATTTTTTTACCGGATAAACATATTTGGTGACGGTTTGAAACCGTCACCACGACCGTCACCTAAAGTGCGTCACAAAAAACATTTGGTGACCGTTTACTGTTCAACCGTCACAAAAAATATTTTTAGTGACGGTTGGAAGTGTTCCATTTGGTACAACATTCGAACGTTCCTTTTTTTGTGACGGTTGAGAACTGTCACAGAAAATCACGTTCGGACGTAAAATCAAACGTTCGGACGTTAACCTGACCGATTGGCGTTCGAATGAGAGAATTTGACGTTCGTTGAATATCGATTGAACGTATCATATTTACATTCGGACGTTAACCCGACCGATTGGTGTTCGAATGAGAGAATTTGACGTTCGTTGATTATCGTTCGAACGTATCATATTTACGTTCGAATGTTAATGCGTCCGAACGTTAATTACAATAAACGTTCGAATATTTGTTCAAACATAAACGTAAATGTTCAAACGTAATGCGTTTAAAGTTTGGACGTTATTTCAAATGTAAACGAAGGAGCGTTCGAATGCAAGTTCTTTGTTCGAACGTTAATCGCTTTATCATTCAAACGGTTTGTTCATTTTAGCATGAGGACGTTCGAACGTAGAGTTTGACATTTGAATAATTCAATTGTATTTACATTCGAACGTTTGTTAGAATGTGAACCAATGTTCGAACAATTTTTATTTACATTTGAACGTACAAATCGGAAATACTAATTTCATAAAATTTAAAAACATAATACCAATTGTATCATATTACATAATCTCAATTAACAAGTAATAATGTCTTATAAAAGCACAAAATTAGATATTAAAACTAGCCAGAAATACTGGTAAAATTTATTTCTTCTTTTTCCCTGGCCCACTGCGATTCTGTTGCAACGACATAGCACGCTCTATTTGCACAATCATCTCCTGTTGCACTTGTTCTTGCACTTCACTGTGTATTCTTTCCTCTTGGTCTCTCTGTTGGTCCTGCAAACGCGTCTCTAAATGAGACTGTCGTTCTAAGAGAGACTCTAACTCTTGCTGTCTCGACCTCATATACTCATTCTCACGCCGTGCAGCTTCTAAATCTGCCGTAAGATTATTAATTTGTGAAGCCGATGAGGTTGAGGAGGATGAACATCTATGCTTGATAGATCGTCCCAAACCTCTTGCCATACTAGACTGCGGCCTGAGCACTTGCGTGAATATGTCTATGTCACTAGGAGAGGATTCCTCAGAAGTCGACTGCATCTCCATCATTTTTCTCTGCAATTTAAAAGGTAATGATCGTAAATAATTAGTAACGTATTAAAAGAAATAGAAATAAGAAATAAACTATTCAAATCTTATATAAATAATTTATTTAACAAAATTAACACTGCTTACATAATTATCTGCAGCGATAGGATCCATCCACTCACTATGCTCATTAGTGTGAGCAGCAGCATAGACATGAATGATGGAAAAGTTTTCAGGATCATCACGTTTCTAACAAAGCGACATTAGCAATTTTAAAAAGATAATGTTAGTACTTATTAGAAAGAATATCAGGAAAATAAATTAATTCTATAAATTTTTAATTACCATTTTTTTAGCATGACCTTGAACCGGCACGATGGTGGACAGTCAGAGCGAATCTATTCTGTGCATTTGTAGAACTCAAGTGCTGCAAAATATATTAAAAATGTTAATTGTAATATGTATACATATAATATATAGAACGAATATGAATGTAAATAATTAAAAGATATAAATGTAAAATACTTGATAATCTGGAGATACGAAAAGATCACAACACTTTCTCCAATCATCTAACTTCATCTGCTGAAAATGAGATTGCGCAGCCTCTTCCAACGTCTCAAACTTCTTGAAGTGGTCATGACATCGTCCTTTGTGACGTCGGAATAGTGTAGCTATTAACTCATTCACGGTTCTCAAATCCTTGCTACGGCCAAAGTTGAGGTCGAATTCATCCTAACAAGGGAATCAGGTCAAAAATATAATATACTAATCTAGGTGAAAAAAATGTACTGAAAAGTAAACTCACCAACACACGACTTCGAATGTGCTCCTTAATCTTATTTGGAACATCTCGCCATGAGCGCATATAAAATGGAGCATAAGCTTGAACTACTGTGCCAATATAGGAGGAAAGCACTGCTGCACTATCATCCACTCCTCCAGTAGAATTATCAGGAATTGTGATCTTCAGTTTTTCGTGCCTTCTATTTTTTTCAAAAGAGATTCCACGTGTATAGCCACGACCGCGACGTGCAGATACATTAACTACATAATAATAGATATACTATAATTATAATTATATAATTATTGAGACAAAAGTATTAACTATATATATAATTATCAACGATAATATTTTCTTACTGGTAGGTGTCGACTGGCTGTTATTCTCTTCTATGTTAGCTTGATCTTCAAGAACAGATTCCTCGAGTGGGGAGTCCTCAATGGATTCAAGATTTGGACTTGGCAGAGGCACATTTCTTCGTTGTCGTTTTGGTGGCATTCTTGAAAATAATTAATTATATCAAAGAAAATTAATTAGAAGAAATTATGGAAACTCAAGATATTTTATAATCACCTATATGAATAAAATATTTAGTACTTTTATTCTTCATCTTCAGATGAATTTTCCATGCTTGTTTCAGAATCTCCATCAATAACATCTTCATCATCATCATGCACCTCTTCTTCATCGTCCTTATCCACCTCCTGCCCGGATTCTGATTCGTCTTCATCTTCTGACTCGTCTTCGTCTTCTTCAACCTCACTTACTTGAATTGAATGATTATTTAATACAGACGGGTCGAGATGGATGGGTGGGACATCATTTCTACACAAGGGGAGCAACTCGAGTGCACCGAGGTCAACAAACAAGTTAATACCCTCTCCATCTTCCTAGTATGCCTCAACAATCGGAGTGTCATCTTCATCTCCACTATTCTCGTAATCTGCACTCGTTCCTGCTTCATATATATTTCGAGGAACAAATTTTTGTATGACTCGCCAAGTTATCTCTCCACTATCTTCATCAGCACTTTTCATTAGATCAATCAAGTAATAGACTTGGGTAGCTTCACAAGCCAATACGAATTGATCATCTTCGTACCATTTAGATGCAGTATTGACACTCGTAAAGTGATTATCCCTATGTATCGAAACCTGACCACCGCCTAGATCCCACCAATCACATTTAAAGACATATGTTACAGACCCACCCAGATATTTCAATTCGATAATATCACGTATGACACCATAATAGTCAATATCATCTGTTCCACGACTCCCCTCGACCAACACACCACAGTTTTGAGTCTTTCTATTACGTTCACAGTCCAAAGTATGGAATCTATAACCTCGAACCGTGCATGTAATATATCGAAGTGCTCTATTTGAGGGACCACGGGCCAATGCATACAATTCAGAAGAAATTGATCCGGGATCACGAGCACGTTGTTACAATCGAAATAGTATATATTTATAATTTCATTATCCAGAGATAAAAATTTCACAATATAACATATATATAATTTTATTTCATACACGTTCTTCAAACCATCCGGGAAATTCTTCCTCGTGTCTTGCCTCTATATTTTCTACGCCTTCCGTCCAAACTTTGTCCATGTAGTCACTGTTATAACATGTTGCAAAATAAGTATATTTTGAGCACAACAATTATAATTAATTTTAAGAAAACTATAATTATTCAAAGCAATGAAATGACATACCTGAGATAATCATCAATCTCTCGGCAATTATTTAGCACATACCACCGAACTTTACCCAACTCTCCATCAATTAAACCGTAACCTGTTTGTGCACCCAAGGGTCGTACATTCTGGGAAAACACTGATAGCTCACGAGGAGGCGGAGCAGCAAGATCAGCATTTCGCTCTTAACGATTAAATCGTGTCTCAACACTACGAAGATATAGAGAGCAAAATGTGAACCATTCATCGTGTATATGGGCCTTTGCTATTGAACCCTCAGCTTTGGTTTTATTCCCAACAGTGTGCTTCAGTCGACCCAAATATCTTTCAGCTGGATACATCCAACGAAACTGCACCGGTCCACCCAGAAGTACCTCTCGCGGTAAATGTATTGCTAAATGGACCAAGACATCAAAAAATGATGGTGGAAAGATCTACTCGAATTTACATAGTATAGTAGCAATGTCTTCTTCCAATTTCGACAACACATCTCGATTTACTACCCGAGCGCACAAATCCTTGAAAAACATACAGAGTTCAGATATGGCAACACGTACATTAGATGTCAGCTTGCCATGAATTTCCACAAGTAATAACTTCTGCAAAAATACGTGACAATCATGACTTTTCAATCCATTGATTTTCCAATCATCAGGATTCACGCATCTACCAATATTTGAAGCATAACCATCTGGCAACTTCACACATTGCAACCATTTGCAAAAATCCATCCTCTCCTCACTCGTCAACGTAAAACATGTATGCGGCATGACCACCCTATTGCCTTCCACCCGCAAATGCAGATTATGTTTAATTCCCATTCTCTCAAGATCTTTCATCGTCTTGATCGTGTCTTTCATCTTTTTGTTAATACTCATCAATGTACCCAGTATATTATCACAAATATTCTTCTCTATGTGCATTACATCCAAACTATGTCGCAACTTGCATGACGACCAATACGGCAAGTCAAAAAAAATACTACGCTTTGTCCAGTTCAATTCTGTTGCGCCTCGTTTCCTCTTGTTCTTTCCTCGACCTTTGCCAAAATTGTTCGCTCTAACATGTTGTAGTTGTTCCACTATCTCTTCTCCAGACAACTCTTTTGGTGCAATCCTATCCTCTACTCTCCCATCAAACTTGACACATTTACTTCTCCATGCATGATTTGCTGGTAAATAACGTCGATGACCCATGAAACACAACTTCTGAGAATATTTTAGCCACTCACTAGCGGTTTCTTTATTACACGTCAGACACGCTAACTTTCCTTTCGTACTCCAGCCAGAAAGATTCTCATATGCCGGAAATTCATTTATGGTCCACATTATCGCAGCATGCATCTGAAAAGATGTCGACGTAGATGCATCATAAGTTCTAACGCCTGTTTCCCATAACTCTTTCAGCTCTTCAATCAACGGCTGCATGAATACGTCAATATCATTCCCAGGTGATCTAGGGCCAGGGATGAGTAAAGTTAACAAAAAGTTTGGCGCCTTCATGCACCTCCATGGTGGAAGATTGTACGGAATCAATACCACGGGCCAAGTGCTATAACTTGTACTCATATTTCCAAAAGGGTTGAATCCATCGGTTGTGAGTCCCAGGCGCACGTTCTGAGCTTCTATCCCGAACTCTGGATACTGATTATCGAAAGACTGCCACGCAAGTGAATCAACTGGATGCCTCATATATGCGTCATTCTTAACTCTTTTATCCTCGTGCCACCTCATATCATGAGCTGTTTTCTTACACATATATAGTCTTTGCAACCTAGGTTTCAAGGGAAAATACCGCAACACCTTAACCGGCATGTTTTTCTTACCCTTCCACCTGGACTCTCCGCATATAGGACATGCTTGCTTCTCCTCATTCTCCTTCCAAAACAATACACAATCATTCTTGCATGCATGTATGGACTTGTACTCAAATCCTAATCCATTTCTCAACTGTTTCGCTTCATAAAAGTTCTTGGGCAATGCAGACCCTTCCGGAAGCATCTCGGTAAATAAGTCCAATACCATGTTTATTGCTTTCGTCGACATCCCACACAATGACTTAATGTGAAGCAACCGCACAATAAACGACATTTTGGAATGTTTTGTACAACCTGGGTAAAGCTTGCGCTTTGCATCTTCCCATAGTGAAGGAAAATTTTCACAATCAGTCCCTCCACCACTTGAGGCATTGTCGTTAACCTCATCCATAAACATCCCAGCTCCAATGTCACTCAACATCTCCTCTATCTCATCCTGCTCATAATCATCATCCATGTGCCGCAAATAATTGTGATGATCGACCAATACATCTGCTGACCCTTCATACGGCTCACCATGCAGTATCCATCGCGTATACCCCAGATCCATACCGTTCACAAATATATGACTTTCTACTTCATCTAATCCTATCGCACACAAATTTTTACACCCTCGACATGGACACTTAATGTAACCACGACTATCAACAGAGGCCCGTGCAAAATCAATGAAGGTTCTTACTCCACGTGCATAAGGTACGTAATCTTTTCCAAGTCTATCGTCCAGACGCATCCAATTTTTGTCCATTTCTAAAAACATCTATATATTAATAACACGTACATTGAAAATTCACATGCATGTCATGCTCCAATTCTCATTACTTTTTTGATAAGGTAGTTGGTCCTATCCCATTCGAGATTATATTCTCCATATTGCACAAATCTCGTCACTCTACTACTTTCCATGTTAGTAGCAATTTCGGCAGCACCTCCCCATAGTTCTCCAAGTATACATGTTCAAATATCGGGATTGTGACCCTACGAATAGTATACCCGAAGAACAGTAGATGAAGACACCAAAACTTCATATTAAATATGGAAAGTAGCGAGTAACAAAAATGTGCAATACAGATAATATAATCCCAAACTGTCCACACTGGACAATTCAGGAATCAGTGTACACATAAATGTACACTGATTCCCAAACGGGTCTAAGGGTATTTATGCAATGTCACACGCATCTATCAAAAAATCATACAAACAATATCTCCATGTTGCTTAAATTAACAATGTCACCTTCAAGTAGTGTTATATTGTTAAACTAAAGAGAGATGGAAGATTATGTGACCCTAAGTTTCGTGTCTTATACACAACAAGGTAGAATGATCTTGAAGAAATGTTTAAATTCCGAAGAGACTATGACAGTCAAGCAATTAAATTGAAATTTCAACATTTCTTCAAGATCATATTCCCTCGTTGTGTACAAGATCATCATTCTTAAAGTATAATTTTAATTGTTATATTTAATTTCAAAAGTTATACTATAATTTTAATTATTATAATTCGTAAAAAGTTATTTTAATTATCATACTTAAATTTCAAATGTTAGTCTAATTATCATACTTAAATTCTAAATGTTAGTCTAATTGCTTAACTGTCATATACTCTCCAGTCCTGACAACTCTCAATTAGTGTATGTCATGACCGGAGGAGAGTAGTCAAGGCCGGAGAGACTATGACAATCAAGCAATTTTACTAAAATTTAGAGATTATAATTGTTATATAATTTTAATTATTATCATTCCACAATTATAATCTTAATTGTTATACTTAATTGAGTGAGTTACTTATTTATATAGACAATAAGTATATAATTTTTATATAAGCATCTATTTGATCCTTATTTTCTTACTCTTTAGTTTATAATAAATAAGTATATTTACATATTCCAACTCTACTTATTTAGTAGGTTCAAGAATTTTTTATTGAAGAATATTTTAAAGGTTATATTATAATTTTAATTATTATCATTCTTAAAGTATAATTTTAATTGTTATACTTAAATTTCAAAGGTTATAATATAATTTTAAATATTATAATTCTTAAAGAGATACTTTTATTTGTTATTACTTAATTTCAAATATTATTATCAATATTTAATTATTACTATTTTTAAAGTTGAATTTTAATTATCATATTTAAATTTCAAAGGTTATAATATAATTTTAATTATTATAATTCTTAAAGAGTTACTTTTATTTGTTATTACTTAATTTCAAATATTATTATCACAATATTTCAAATCCATATCACAACATATTCACAATAACTCACAAACTATACAAACAATAATCACAATATTTCAATTGTAAGCATAAAATAACATGCCACATGTATTAACATATTCTATAACTTGAGTAAGCAATAAACATATATTAACAAAGTTTAAGGACAACATATTTGTAACAATGTAAACATATTCAAACATCATTCACAAATAATAATTTAAATATTTCAAGTCCATATCACAATATATTTACAATAACTCACAATATATTCACAAAATAATATGCCACATGTATTAACATATTCCTAAATTTGAGTAAGCAATAAACATGTATTAACAAATCCTAATGACAATATATTTCTAATAATGTTTCTTCAAAACGTCATTCACAAATAATAAACACAATATTTCAAATCCATATCACAACATATTTACAATAACTCACAAACTATTTACAAACTATACAAACAATAATCACAATATTTCAAGAGTAAGCATAAAATCACAACAACATATTGATAAAGTTTAGAAATATACCTAGCACTCACAATATCCTCTTACAAATCAAAATCTTCCAACTTTCCAAAACAACCAATCCTTAAAAAAAAATACAACACTAATTTATTAGAAATATTCTATAACGAAAACACAATATAAATATCATAAAATTCAAAAAAAGACAAGAAATCAAAATTTTTTCTTACCAAAACTCAACTCTCTCTCACTCTAAATCTTCTATTACCTAACTCACAACACTCTCTCACTCTAACCCCCTCTCTCTCTCTCCTAGCTCGGGCCGACCTTTACCCAACTCTCTCTCTCTCTCTCTCTCTCTCTCTCTCTCTCTCTCTCTCTCTCTCTCGCGCGCATGGGAGAAGAAGAAATGATGCGTTTCCTCCCGTGCGCGTACTGATTAAGTTCTAAAATTATTAGTTTAAATATTTGAACGTTTAAGTTGTACGTCTGAACGTTATATTTTAAGTTAACGTTCGAACGTAATGAAAAACAGCAATGTATTCCCACCCAGAACATTCAGACGTTTTCAATACACGTTCGAACGTACCCTTCTTATGACATAACATAAAATCTAGCGGGAAAGTTCCCGCACTTTCCTCATATATGTTCGAACGTATCATAATTTTTCGTTCGAACGTTCGTAGATTTACAGATTAATGTTCGAACATTTAACTTAAACGTCCGAACGTACATTTCATCAAAGTGCGACCATATTTGAGTGGGAAATTTCCCGCACTAATTATTCCGCTCGTTCGGACGTTAACAGATTTGGCGTTCGAACATTCATAATTTTCTAGTGATTTTCATGAAATAACGTTTGAACGTATAATATAAACGTCCGAACGTCTGAATAATCACACAGATCCCTTAATCGAGCTGGAAAATTCCCGCCTCTTAGTTTAACGTTCGAACATTAACTTGAAACGTTCGAACGTACGATTCCTAATATACTAACTTATAATATAATATATATACCACATTTTATATATCTATAACTATATACTACATTGTATAGTATGATAGCATAATGCTTTAAATGAGAACATAATAATATAGTATATAAACTATACCATATATATAAATCAATAATATATATTAAATTGTTACTTATTAAATTTTTTATTATATATTAACTTATAATATAATATATATATACCATATTTTATATTTCTATAACTATATATTACATTGTATAGTATGATAGCATAATGCTTTAAATGAGAACATAATAATATAGTATATAAACTATACCATATATATAAATCAATAATATATATTAAATTGTTACATATTAAATTTTTTATTATATACTAACTTATAATATAATATATATACCACATTTTATATATCTATAACTATATACTACATTGTATAGTATGATAGCATAATACTTTAAATGAGAACTTAATAATATAGTATATAAACTATACCACATATATAAATCAATAATATATATTAAATTGTTACTTATTAAATTCTTTATTATATACTAACTTATAATATAATATATATACCACATTTTATATATCTATAACTATATACTACATTGTATATATATATAGACAATCAGAATGTGTATTTTGGACACGTATCTTGATGTCTGAAGATACGTACGGCCCACTTCATAGCCACAAACGCAACAAATGAAGGTACGCAACTACAACGTGATCACAAAGCTAGCTAACTAGTCGATCCTCTATTTTTTATTTTTCTTAAGACATAATTTATATTATACTTATAATTTGAATAATAATCATATTCTAACTAAATTAGTATGAATATATTATATATACTTATTCCATGTTATATATTAAACTTCATATTATCTATATATTAAATGTTTTTAATCTTTACTTAAAATTAAAATCATAAACTTATAATTTTCTTATTAAACATATTCAATAAAAATTCAAAAACAATAATCACAATATTTTAAATCCATATCACAGAATATTCACAATATTCTCACAACAATATTTATACACATATTAATTCATCAATGAACATCATAAACTCACAAACTATTCACAAAATTCACAAACAATAATCACAATTATTTTAAAAGTAAGCATAAAATCACAACAACATGTATAAACATATTGCTAAACTTTAGAAATATAACAAGCACTCACAAATTCAAAAAAACCAATTAATCTAATTGTCAATAATATTATATAACATCCTAATATATAACATAAATATTTATAATATAATATATTATAGATAATATTTTGGAAATTAAATTGATAAACGTTCGAACGTAATAATAATTACGTTCGAACGTTATGTGTATATAAGGCCAAAACCGAACGTCGAAACGACAATACAGACCCATCGTCTACTCCGTTGCACGCCAACAAGCCTCCGTCACCACCGTCGTCAACTCCGCCACAACCGTCACTAAAAGGTAGGTATTCATCTTTTATTCAAATAACATGTATTTTATTGAGATTTGGATTGAGTTTTATTTAAAACAGGATAAGTGGTGGTCGGATTTTCAACTCCATTTTCCGGCCACCACGACCAGCCATTGGTCGAATAGTCACCGTAGAAATGTTTCTTGAAATGTATACTTCATTTCTACGGTGACATTTCCACATTTAGAACCTTGTAGAGAAATTTTCGAGATTTCAATAATGGCTGAGTCGACTCAGCCATTCTGCATTGTAATGTTCGAACGCTCACCAAGACGTTCGAACGTACGACGTTTAAATTATAAAGCCGTTACAGCTTCTACGTTCGAACGTTCATTGTCTTACATTCGGACGTCATTTTCATCAATTTTACATCTAAACGTTTGATGTATACGTCCGAACGTACTACTTTTTGAATATTATTAAACGACATACGTTCGAACGTGAGTATTTTACTTTCGCACGTAAATCACATACGGTCGGACGTTTAATTATAATGTCTGAACGTAGTGATTTTCTACTTTATTCATGCTTCGTCATTCGGACGTTCATATTTACGTTCGAACGTAAAACAAATACGTTCGAACCTATAACATAAACGTTCAAACGTATATGTTTTACGTTTGAACATAAATTTATTTATATTATTTTATGTGCGAACGTATAAATAAACGTCCGAACGACTTCTAGAGAGGTGTCGAGCGAGCGTATACATTATTTTTTATTTAACACTTGCGCTCGAGCGAGGTGTCGAGCGCAAGTCGAGCGCAAGTTGTATTGAACATTGGGTCGCTCGAGCGAGAGGTCTTGATTAATGAGTTTGACGAACTCTGTTGGCAGCAGATGAACCTGAGAGATGTTTTCGTCAGTAGAGGCTGGGGAAATATCTGCACATTGAGGGGGAAGGTATACCCCTCAATGGTTCAGGAATTGTATATGGGGATGTGTGACATGCCTCAGAATGCATCCTCTCACACCGTGACTATACGCAGTGTTTCCATTGAGGTATCACCAGATGTGATCAGCGAGCACCTCGGGATTCGTCGAGGAGTTGAAATATTTGCACACTCAACACCCCGTGAAGATGTAGGCACTTCTATATCATCTACTGGCCGCCCATTTGAGCCAGCATCAGCCAGAGATGCAGGCCAGTTAGAGGCTGAGGATACTGGCGTCGAGGCTTGGGATGATGACCGAGACGAGGATTTCTATATCCTCACCGGGAGGGACCGCATGCAGATCGAGCAGAAGAACGCCTTCAACCAGAACCATCTGCTGCATTTCTTCCGCATGTTGCACCTTATTGTTGCAACAAATGTCGATCCCGTGGCACATAAAACCATATTTAGTCGACTTCGGGCACAATTTTTGATATGAGTGGCACGTGGAGATCCTATAGATTTGCCACTGCACATCTTTGAGAGGATCCGTTATGAGGCGAGCATCGTCTCCAGGATAATCTCCCATAGGGTGTCCTAATCAGCTGACTATTATTTGCACGGAGAGTGCCGACCCAGCCAAAGGAGCAGGTCAAAGATCAGATGAGCCCCCTCGACATGACCACGCATCGATGTAGTATTGGACAGGCGATGGGACGTTAGCCACCCCTGTAGAGGATCTAGTTCCTCCGACGCAACCTGAGCCAGGTCATGTCGGGAGTAGTAGTCAGCATACGCCGAGTACATCTGCAGGAGATGTGCAGCCTGCTTGGGTTGATGCGGTCATCTCACAGCTGACTGCGCATATCGATCATAAGATCAATCGATCGCTCGAGCCTATATCGGCGTCTGTTGCCAAACTCACCCATCGTGTAACTATCCTCAACGACAAGGTTGATACCTTAACTGAGGAGGTACGGAGTTTGACTTTTGCAGATAACGTTATCATCTGACTGTTGTTTACTACATTCTATCAAATTTTGTATTTTATTTTTAATATTTGTAAAGAAAAATATTATTGAATATTTCTATCGTTTTTTAATTTCAATTTTTAATCTTCTTTGATGTTATATTTTCCAAATTTAATACTAAATCACTGCATTTCAAATATATATAAACATAAATATATATTTATATATTACAAATTGTGTATATATAAATATATACAATTCAATTTTTTAGACTTGTTCACAAATTATGCACAATAAAAATCACATAATTTTTAAATTAAAATCATTTAATTTAAATTTACAATGAACGTTCGAACGTTATTACTTAACGTTCGAACATTGGCGCAAACATTTTACGTTCGAACGTTAATTAATAACGTTCAAACGGTTGCGCCAAAACATTTTACGTTTGAACGTAAACAGACATAACGTTCGAATGTATATGTGACGTTCGAACGTATATTTCCCATACATTGAAACGTAAAAAAAATCTCATCTATCTTTAATGACGGTTTCAAGAAACTGTCACAGAAAATGTCTTTTAGTGACGGTTTAGAGACTGTCACAATTTCCCAACCGTCACTAAAAAATAATTGTATTGTAGTGTCATGCCGGATTAATAGTATTATGAACCAGAGCAATGAACCTAATTGAAGTGGCTCATTTCCTACTAGAAAAGTTCATGTATGAGCAACGATTAATTTTACTTCCCCACCTAGCTACTCTAGGTTGGGGTTAGGTAATATTTTAAACATGAATTCTACTAATTGGTTTAGACGTGTTGTTATTGTAAGGTGATTTTTACAGGAAAATTATTAGCTAGGTAGTTCTGATATGGATGATGTTCAGCCTATTATATATAAGATGTCATACAATCTATTAAAATTGCTTCTATAAATACTAATTTTTAATAAGGCATATCATAATGTAATAAAATGATAGTACTGCATGCGTGTTCGAATTCCAAAACTACATAGTAATATTTATGTACTCTTCATGAGTGTGTTATAAAATACTCGACCTTGCAAGTACAAGACGTACAACGGGGAGAGAGAGAGAGAGAGAGAGAGAGAGAGAGAGAGAGAGAGGATCAGCACTTCCATGTATACCATATGATAATTAATGCATGGGTATACAAAATAATGATGCCGTGCTTCATTTAAAGCATATATGTTATATAAGTATGTATATAGTCATTGTCTTCTTTTGTTGGAAAAAAATATTGGCTCATTTTCTTTTAAATTTCAAAGATGGGCTTTTCAGCCTCGATTTAGTACCGCGTTTTTGTAATTACTAAAAACTGGAGACAGGATTGCCCTTTCACCCGAGGAGATGTTTACTATATATAAACATACACACATATAAGTCGATCGAGAAGAAGAGCCATTAATCTCGTCTCACCTAATTTCAATATTCAAACACTACAACTACAACACTTTTCAATTTCAATCTTCAACCTTTTCATCTAATAATTACCTAATAATTACAAATTTTTCAAATTTCGAAATAAAATACAAGAAACAATTCAACTTTTTCAAATTTTAAAACAAAAATATTATTCTAACAATATTTTAATTTTATAATATTTTTATTCAATTTTTTTCTCTCATTTCCCAAAACTCCATAAAACATCTCAACTCAAATCATTTCACTATTATTTAAATATTATCTTGTCTCATCTCATTATCCAAAACATGTTTAAGGCTGTGTTCAGATGTTGTTGTGATCTCAAATAATCTGAATTAATTTGTAAATATTAGTGTTTTGTTAGTCTTATTGAGATGTATATGAATATAAATATGTTAAGATCGATGTATTTCAATGTATTAAGTAGGTTGAAATGTATTTCACTGTTATATAGGAAGTTAAAAAAGTAGCGAGTCCTATCAATTATTGGTTTGAGATAAGTTGAGACCCAATACTTTTACAACCAAATAGGCCTGCACATTGGCCCCGCCCATGAGATTTTTTGCCCAACCTGTCTTGGCCCGCAGCAAAACCCAGGAACATATAATCCGACCCGACCCGACCCGAATGGTTTGTGTCGAGTAAATATTTTTTTTATTTTCCTCGCGCCTTCTTCTTCCTCTAGTTTCCTGTTTTTCCCTTTCCCTGCAACCGACACACCTGTGTTTCCGTTTTCCTACTTAGGAACCCTGCTTTTATAAATTAAAAAGAACACTAATTTGATAAAAAAAAAAAAAAAAGGGTGGGGAACTGACCCAAGACATGAATATCTGAGATTCCATGTTTACAACGAGCTTGTATATTTCTCAGAACACAACATTAAAAAACAGAGCCTTCATAAGTTCTAGCTCTTCCAGATTTTGTTTCCCTAATATTTTCTTAGCAGCCCAACAAAACTTGAGACAAGCCTTGTTGTTGAACATATTGGAACCTTAGGAAGTTTCTTATAGTTAATCTTTCCAACAACTTAAGCAAGAATAAAAACTCTACGAGAGAGAACAAGTCACCTGGAAGGAATTTGAGAGCTAGCTCGAATCGGTGGGGATGATCATACACGGCATGGACCCAAATTTGAGCTCCCTAGAATCGCTCGAAACAAGAATAAAAACACAAATTTCATATGTTTTTCGGTTTTTACGGGTTCGACCAAATGGCTGTGTTTAAAACCCGGTATTGATTTTTGACCCGATGAACCCGTCTTTGACGGGTTGAACAAGTCGGGTATTTCAGTTTGATCGGGCCTAAGGCCCTTAATGCACAGGCCTACAACCAAACATAGTCTAAGAGGTGGTTTGGATAATGAAACACTATCAACCCATCTCATCTAATTATTACAATTTTTCAAACTTTCAAACAAAATATGATAAATAATTCCATTTTTTCAAATCTAAAAAAAATAATAATATTAAAAATATATATTCTAATAATATTTTATTCAATTTTTAATTCTCATCTCATCTCAACTCAACTCGCTTTCTAAATAAGCGGTGGTGATTAATGGTGAGACAATGCTCGGGACCCAATATCGGTAGAGCATGTATTATCTGCATGTTAGCGATCAAGTATAAATAAAAAAAAAAAAAAAAAAAAAACTAAATTTCAACAAGAATAGATCAACAAGTAATGACTTTTTTTTAATAAAATTTCACAGCATTTCGTTTGATCGATTGCAGCTCGGAACTAAGGGCACGTAGCTTCGGTAGAGGAAGTTAATTCGTTCGTACGTATATACTGGTTCCTTTATTATTATTATTATTATTATAAGAAATAAACATTATTTTATTCATAAAATCAAAGTTACAACTGTGATCGGTCAATATAGAGAAAAAATCAGATTATAAGACAAACTACTCATCTGCTGAAAGCTTCCTCACATACAAATTTCCATGCGACGGATATTGTCTTAATTTCTAAGAACTCTCACCGACAAAACAGGTTTGTCTGAGAGTATCACTCTTTGTAAAAAAATAGAGATAACCATCCCTTTCCTCCAAAGTAGGTGGGGTATTCAACCCCCATCCTCCAAAGGATGAGAAGGACAAAACACCCCCATTCTCCAAAGGAGGAGAAGGACAGAACCACCCACCCTCCAAAAGAGGGGGGGGGTTCTCCTGCTATGGACAAAAGTCCAATGACCTATTTATTTTAATTTCTAACACAAACAAAGAACAAAATTATAGACACTTGAAAACACTACAGAAAACAAAAATACACTGGCCAAAGGAGGCTATAGTAGCGCGTGAAGGACACGCGTGTGTGCGCTATGCGCCGCTTCTTTTGGCGTCGCATTCAGTAGTCTGGAAGATCAGCAGTTGAGTAAGGCCATAGTGGGGCGCATGTAGGATGTTAGCCACCGAAAAACCTCAAGTTGGTGTTCCTTCTTTATTTAACCTGAAAAAGCAAACAAAAAATACAGACATGAGAACTGATAATGGAAAAACTCTGAACTAGAATGAGGGAGGGGGGAGGAGCCGAAGCTCCCACCCCCTTAGCTGGTTTCGTTTCGGTTAGGGTGTTTTATACTAGTTCCATTCTTAATTAGAGTGAAACGGACTAAAAACCGTTTATATAAAAAGTGAATTTTTTCTTGTGTCTCATTTTTTTCAAAAGAATTGTTCAAAATTTATATTTTCGGAATTTGTGCAAATAGGAGTTGTGTTTGATAAGTGAAATAGTATGAGCTTATTTCATTATAATTTATTATTATTCACAAACAGTTTATTTTTAATAAAATAATATTCATTATTTTTTTATTATTATTCAAAAATCATATGAGATTAACTCAACATCTAGGCTATAAACTCATCTCAACTCATCATTACAATTTTTTTAAATTCCAACATAAAATATAATAAACAATTCAACTTTTTCAAATCTCAAAATAATAATAATATTAAAAATAATATTCTAATAATATTTTATCATCTCAACTCAACTCAACTCAATTCATTTAAATATTCAAACGCAGTTGTAGGCTTTTTAATTAGAACCTGCTAATAATTAATAGGAATCAAGTTGTAATAGAGTTAAAAGAGTACTTTTTAATTGAGTTAAAGAGAGGAACTAGGTACATGGACAGATCTTGAGATTGATGTTTTCATAATAAAGATTTCAAATTTTGGCAAGGTGATGACTCGAATGTGTAACTTGATACATGTATAATCCCATTATATCTCCTTTTTAGACTATTGGCCCTAGTGAGCAATGTGCTTACACCTACTACTATTAATTAGACTTACTTGTATTTAGATGTTGAATTGAATTCAGTTGAATTGAATTTTTTATAAATAGTAATAAGTTAAATAGTGAAGGAAGTTATGTGGAACTTATATAAATTAAATTTAAAGCATGTTTAGATGTTAAGATGAATTTAATAATTTTTATGAAAAATTAAAAAAATTTATGAATCTCATGCATAAAAATATTTTAAGTTGAAAAGAATTATGGATCCCACGTATAAAAATATTTTAAATTAGAAAGAATTTAAGAATTTAAGAATTTAATATTTAAATATTATATTTAATTTAAAATTAAATTCAACTCTTAAATTATTAAATTGAGTGTAACATCAAACATTCTTCTTTATTCGAAACTTTGTTGAGTAAAAGAAAAATTGTGGACAACCAAGCTGCGTCCTCACCGCGGCCTCGCATCCGACGTGGCAAAAAAACAAAACGACACCGTTTTGTTTTTTACCTTTCTCATTTCCAAGGAGTCCTCGTGGGTGAAGGGACGATTCAAAGATCCCTACTTTCTCATTTCGGTCTGCCTTCTCCAAGCCACACACGAAACCTCTCTTCGTCTTCTCCATGAAAATACAGAGCCATTGGTTAGGGTTTGTGTTTCTCTTCGTCTTCGGTAAGGGTTTGTGTTTCTCTTCGTCTTCTCCAAGGTTTGTGTTTCTCTTCGTCTTCTCCCCACTTTCTTTCTGTCTATCCCTAGATTTCTTCTCCTCCAAGCCGCACACGAAACCTCTATTCTCTTCTCCGAATGAAATCAGGGGTTAGGTTTGTGAGATTTTTTCTCCATCACATTTCTCTTTGCCGAGAGAAACCATGGTTTGTGTTTCTCTTCGTCTTCTCCATGAAAACACAGAGCCATTGGTTAGGGTTTGTGTTTCTCTTTGTCTTCTCCATGAAATCACAGAGTGACACCTACGAAGCCACATGTCTGATATCCCCTTCCCACAAAGTCCCGAAACCCTAACCCGAAACCCTAACCGAAGCCGAAGCCTGAAACCCTAACCCGAAGCCGAAGTCTAAAACCCTAATCCGAAGCCGAAGCCCTAAGCCGAAGCCCTGATCCGAAACCCTAACCCGAAGCCCTAACCTGAAACCCTAACCGGAAGCCGAAGCCCTAACCCGAAGCCCTGATCCGAAACCCTAACTCGAAGCCCTAACCTG
Source organism: Juglans regia (assembly GCF_001411555.2). Lineage (NCBI taxonomy): Eukaryota > Viridiplantae > Streptophyta > Magnoliopsida > Fagales > Juglandaceae > Juglans > Juglans regia. Next base: position 16,939,841 of record NC_049915.1, read on the forward strand.
AAACCCTAACCCGAAGCCCTAACCCGAAACCCTAACCCGAAACCCTAAACAAATACACGAGATTCCCTCACTGCCAGTGACACAGTGGTGGGAGTGAACATAGCTCCCGAGTAAGGTTATATTCTCCAATTTTTGATATCTACAGTTTGATATTGTAGTTTGCTGTTTCTTTATTGTTGTAATTGTTTATGAATTTTGTGGGTATGAATATTTTGCAAGTGGTTGTTGGAGATTGGAGGTGTTGTTTTAAATTTAAATTTATAACTAGAGGTTGCTGGTGTTATTGTTGTGTTGGTTTCTATATTAGGTCGACTCATTAATTAGGATGATGGTGTTGGTTTATGAATTTCGTGGGTATGGATGGTTGTCGGAGATTGGTGGTGTTGCTGTAAGCACTTTATAATTAGAGGTTGATGGTGTTATTGGTGGTGTTGTTTAAATTTAATTTTATCTTGAGATGTTGATGGTGTTATTGGTGGTGTTGTATTAAATTTAAATTTATAATTAGAGGTTGCTGGTGTTATTGATGGGGTTATTGTCACTGTTATGTGAAACTTCTTCAACATTTATGCATTGTGTATCTCCTATAACCAATTTGTGCCGGTGCACAGTTTGCTTATTGTCTGTGTTTCTATCATTTACACCATATGCACCATGATCAAACCATTAATATTGATAAGAGTTAAAAATAGAAATTGTATATTATATTTAGATTTGGTTTTGTTACTTTGCAGATTTAATTCAATGTGATTTATTAAATATTGTTTAGTTTTATCAATCACCAATAGGTAGGTTTAGAGGATGGTTCTCCTCTTTCTTTTTATAAGCAATTACTTGTAAATTATAGACCTCATGGATGGCATATTCATGTTAGAATGTCATCATCATCATCATTATCATCATCAATGTCTTCTTCATCATTTCCAAAACGTACTTTGGGACAAACACACTGCTTCTGTAAGGTCGATGCCACATTGAAATATTCAAGTACTAGAAGAAATCCAGGACGACCCTTCTTAGGGTGTCCAAAGTACAATACAGAGGTAACTACATTATTTATAGTTACAATATTTTTGTTATATGTATAAAATGATTAGGGATTACCATACTGTAAATTTTTCAAGTGGGCAGATGGTAATGAAGAAATTGAGTTCCGACTTCAAGAAAGAAACAATGAACTATTAAGGAAGGAGAATGAGCTTGAGAAGATGATGGACGATGTGGAAAAGACGAAGACTGAGCTCCGTAAAAGAGTGGATGAAATCGAGAAGAGAGAGCTGGTGGTATCCAATAGAGAGAAGGAGCTTCTGGAACAACAAACTGAAATGAGGCGTGGACGCATACTACTTCGGTTATATTGGGGTTTTTTATTTGTAGTTGTATGTTACTTGGTAGTATTTAAGTAACATGCAACTAGGTGTACTTATTGGACTGTTTAGTTGATGTAAATATGCTTATTGGACTGTGTACTTGATGTAAATATAAACCATTTTAGCAATGTAGTGGAATGAATTTCCATTTGATGAGTATTGGATTCTGAGTAGTGGAATGAATTTCCATCTGATGAGTATTAAATTTCCATTTGTAGTGGAATGTGTTGTTTATGTGGTGTAAATGTGAACTGTAATTGCTAGGTGTTGGAATTGATTCTATTTTATGTTGGAAATCATTGATTAGTCTTCTTTGACAGCAAGACCTGAAACATTTAAACATTGGTAGGCTAGTAAACATGCATGCTGCTGCTTGAATATCATAGGAGCCAGACACGAGTTTTGGTTTGAAACTTATGTAGCTTGACAGTAAGAATTCAGCAGGGAGGGAGGGAGAGAGTTGAAATTGTTGTGGTAGTTGGGAAGATCAATTATTGCATTATCTAAGTTTATTGCTGTATGAACTGGAAGAAAGAAGAAAATGGCATGCATGCATGATAATAATGGTCACAGCACAGCGTCATCTTCTTCTAAAAATGGCATGCATGCATGCATGATAATATGCAACTCAAAATACCCAAAAAAAACCCAGGATCGATAATAACTACTAGATGATGAAGAAAACGTGGGGGGCACAGTGAAATGATCATAAGAAATCAATTCAAGTGAATCTGCCCGTTGTTCAGCAGGGATTATATTTAGACGCAAATGCCATAAAACTTAGATGGAATAAACCTGAGAATAGAATGGTACACCAAACGCAAATGCCATAAAAGCAACCAAACGCAACTTGCTGTGGAATAAAACTGAACTTCTGTAATTTTTAATATGCAAATCTCTCTGTTACAAGGGTAAACCGTAACTTCAACTAAAATGAAACAATATGATGCTACAGCTGCGCTTTACCATCTATCTATTACAACGGTACTAGAAGCAGAAACATGGGTTCTTGTAGAATGCAGTACAGGATTTAACAGCTGCTCTAGCCCCGGCAAAAACATGGGTTCTTGTAGATTTGGACTGAGTGGGGACAAACACACTGACCATGCTATGCCATCAATTGATCCAGAAGCACTAGAGCTGCATTACCATCTCCAACTGTTTAATAAAACAAACTGTGTAAGGGAAATGAACATTAATATGAATTAAGTATATGATATGCTTCTTACCGAAGATATGAACAAATGGAACCAGCATATCACATAGAGCTGTAAGCACTTCATTGAGACTCAAACCATGATGGAAATTTTCAGATTGTAATGAAAATGTATTTTCAGATTCAAGTTCCAAATACTCAAGAAAACAAGCTTTGATATTCAAGTTCTATTTTCAGATTCAAACCATGATGGAAATTTCAAGAAGGCTCAAATCAACTTTCGGATTGTAATGAAAATGTATTTTCAGATTCAAGTTCCAAAATACTCAAGAAAACAAGCTTTGATATTCAAGTTCTATTTTCAGATTCAAACCATGATGGAAATTTCAAGAAGGCTCAAATCAACTTTCGGATTGTAATGAAAATGTATTTTCAGATTCAAGTTCCAAAATACTCAAGAAAACAAGCTTTGATATTCAAGTTCTATTTTCAGATTCAAACCATGATGGAAATTTCAAGAAGGCTCAAATCAACTTTCGGATTGTAATGAAAATATATTTTCAGATTCAAGTTCCCAAATACTCAAGTTTTAGGCTTTGATATTCAACTTCTATTTTCAGATTCAAACCATGATGGAAATTTTCAGATTCAAATCAACTTTCAGATTCTAATGAAAATATATTTTCAGATTCAAGTTCCCAAATACTCAAGTTTTAGCCTTTGATATTCAACTTCTATTTTCAGATTCAAACCATTTTAGCATTAACATCTTTTTTCATGTCATCCTTCTAAGAAAACAAAAATAAAATTCGACCTACAAACCAGGAAAATACCTCGTGGGTCGAATCATTCCAACGGTTGTGATCCATCCAACCCAAGTCAATCGGCTGTGATCCATCCAATCCAATTTGCATCTGTAACCCAAGTAAACGTGTATATTAATGTCTTATTTGTAACCATGAACATTAATATATAAAAACAAAAAGTAGGGATATACTAACACTTTCTTGACTTTGAATCCCTATTCCTCGGATTTGGGTTCCACCAAAAAACTGTGGATTCTGGATTGGCCTGGTCAAAAATACTTGTAAGAACCAGCCAATTTGTACAGCAAGCAATTTCAAGAAGGCTTATGTACTTCTACAAAATACCTGCACGTATCCAGCATTGGCCAGTTCATTCTCCTCATGGCCAAATAAGGATCTCTGTGTGCTCAATATAGGTGTATCTCCTACATCTCCCTAACAGTGAAATAACAAATAAATGTGATTTAATTTTCATATTTGCTTATGTAAAATATAAACATACATGTCATATTAAATAGATGCACCTCTTTGCGTTTTCCCTTTCCTTGTGCTTTTTTGATCTTCGCTTTAACTTTTCGCATATCCTTCTCCATCCTGGATGCTCTCCTCAGAGATGGGGGTCTGCCTTTCCCACGTACAACATTTGGACTACGTACTTACCCAGAACCACCGACAGTAGTTGTACCCCCTACTGATATTGGAACAATGGAACCCATTTGGGTCAGAGATGGGGGTTCTTGGTTGGCACGATACAACTCAATCATTGCATATAACTTAGCTTTTGCATCCTAAGTATGCTCTTTCGAACCTGCTGCAAGAGTAATCATCTGATAACAGATATTCAACATCTCTGAATATCTATTAGAATCTGCCCGTTGTTCCCCCGCATCATAACTACTGTTGATCAACGTGTATCGTCGTTTGATATCCTTCCTCCATGGATCTAAAACATAACTATCTGGCAAATATGTAATCTCGTTACATCTAAATACGGCCAAAATGTGCCTACACAATATCCCTCTCATCTGGAATAATCCACAAGAACACTTTGCAGCTGAATCTTTTTCAATAAAGTCCACAGAATATGTAACTTGCTTAGTGAACTCTGCCAAATGAACTTCATCCTTTACCAAATATGTTTGTATTGCACCAATGCTCTCATGTAACTTTGGATTCATATCGATCATACCAGTAATTTGCTGTTGTACTTCCTTGAATTTAGAATTTGTGTACAATTCTTGAAACCTCTTCTCAATTGGAGACCTAGATATGCAGGGTGTTCTGACACTGAATGAGTGGAAGTCTGCGGCATTTTCATTCTCAATCTTTTTTCTCAATGCGTTATCAAACTGGTCAACAAACTCTTTGAGGTTTGTCTTAGCATTAACATACCCGTCGAAGAAGGCATTCATGCTCTCGCTCCGCTGCGTTGTACTCATTCTAGCCCAAAAACAGTCTTTTAAGAATGCTGGAACCCAATGTTCACGATCAACGTATAGACTTTGTAACCACGTACATTCATGCAAATTGTACGTGGTAATTAACTGCACCCAACTTGTCTCAAACTCATCAATACTTTGACTGTCATATACACATTTCATCAATGTATTTTTCATCCCAGTTTTGTAGGAACCATAGGAGCCAAGCTTTTCCGGCACTTTCTTCAGTATATGCCATAAACAAATCTATGTCGGGTAATTGGGAAAACAATACCAATTGCATTTTTCATCGCTCTATCTTGGTCAGTGATAATAGCTTTAGGAGCTATACCATCCATACACTGCAACCAAGTCTGGAATAACCACACAAAGGTCTCAGTATCCTCACTAGAAATCAAGCCTGCTCCCAAGAGGATTGACTGCCCATGGTGATTTACACCAACAAATAGTGCAAACGGCATCCCATATCTATTGGTCAGGTATGTAGTGTCGAATGTGACCACATCACCGAAATATTGGTAGGCTGCTCTACTACGTGGGTCTGCCCAGAAGACATTCTTTAACCTCCCTTCATCATCTAAATCCATCAACGCAAAGAACCCAGGATTTTTGTACTGCATCCTACAAAAATACTCTCGAAGTGCACCAGCACCACCTGCGCCAAGTCGTAGATGTCTTGCCTTGTCGATATAGTTACGACAATCCTTTTCCAGAAACGGGAGATTCTCGTACCCGCCCGTGCCAACAACAAGAGATCCAAAGCTCTTGTTCATTCGGACACCAGCCATATCATTTGTATTTAGAACTCTTTTTACGGCATCACTCACTTCTCTATTACATCGAAAGAAATGAGCTTTCTTTGGACTAAGCCCGTGATTATGGATATTATGAACCGTAGTCAACCGCAGTTTTCCGTCAGATTTTAAGGCATTAATCTTTGCCTTACATTCCGTTTTTCCTGTCGGACGTGGGTTGGCGACATTGAAAGTTCTATTACGGGCCTTCCCACCACGCGCACATGCAAGGGTGACATACCTAACAGTATCATCTTCTTCCCTCTCAGTCCTTTTTGTCATCACTCCAAACCCGCACTTCTTACCATACTCCTTATAATAACTCACTAAATCTTGAAGAGAATCAAACTCCATCCCCGACTTTGGCTCCTCAATCATATCATCACAATCAATTTCAACATTCTGAGATGTCCCGGCACTGCAATCCTTGGTTTCCTGTGGATTTGGTCTATCCTTATTAATTTCTTCAACTGTAGAGGATGTACATGGCGCTTCAGTTTCCTCACCACCAGGTCTATTAGGGTCTGACCCAACTAGTATGCTTGTAGTGGAGCTTGTATTGATGAGAGGAGTTGGAGGAAATGGTGTTAGCATAGATGGATGTTCTTTACCGTTTCCCATACTGAGAGGCAACCAAACGCAAATCTTAAAAATTAGAAAAGTACGTAAGTGTATGGAATAAGATTGATGTGCACAAAATTAGTTGTGGTGTCAATGGACTATAAGATTAGAAGGTCCCAAAAAGGAGGCATAAATTATACAAAAAAAAAAGGCTCTGTAAAATATGTTGGTAAAAGAATAGGTGAATGTTTCATTTAATGGAATCCATTTAGTTTTATAAACTATAAGAATTTCCATCTAACAAATAATGTGAAATCTCATCTATCATATTTTAAAATATAATTATAACAAGCATGGGTCCACGATGTCAGAGTTTTTTGTATCACATAAAACACAAGAAGATCATTAACTTGGGACTGCCCATTGCACGATGAGAAGCAATAACTCAAGTAAATGAGGTTTTTGTTTTCCCAACTCTGATCCAGTTTTTCTTCCATCATTCATAGGAGTACCACACAAGACTTGCCCAAACTCAAAAGACCTCCATCATCCACCAAAGGCTAAGGCCACCAGGCCAAAACCAACTACACCCCCCATAATGTTAGTCTCGTGAAATGCAAGGATTTCATACTATGACCACTAAAACATATAACCAACTCAATAATAATCGGCAATTCCAGACTAAGCAATCTCTACAAGAACAAATATAAGAAATGACAAGGGCAATCTCCATAGCAGCTCAGAATACCAGGGCACACCACCATAATAAAAATCAGGACATCGATCAACCTTATATATCATCAACACATATTTCAATCGACCAAATTTCCTTCATATCTTGCAGGCATGAATTACACAACAAAAATCTGAAATTCAAGGTTTACTGGATTAAAATATATAACTCAATTCGCAATCTAACCAAAGTCGAGATGAACAAAAATGTAGAAATTTGACGAACAAAAAAACCTGAAATCCCTATATCATAAAGATCCAAACAGAGATCGAATTCACAAAACAAAACAATTTATTGTCTAGAGCTTTAGGAATAAACAATCTATATTTGTTCTCGCTGCTAAACTCAAGCATTACCGAAAGTTCAATCGGTAATTTTCAGCGAAAAAAAATCGCATAAATTTCAAAATTGAAGTAAAGTAGACCAAACATTAAATGGAGAAAAACATTTGCAACAAAAACATCTTTCCTCTTTGTTTCAGCGGCCAAACCAGATTAAAGAAAAAAAAAATGAAAATCTGAGTCTTCGGCTACCTTCAAAGACGATGGACCAGTCGCTCTCTCCCCCATGACGGCGACCACTCGCTCTCTCACCCGCGACGACGACCGCGACTCAGAGATGTGGACTGTCCCACAACGGCGACTGCAACAACCGACGGAAATGGAAGATAAGCTATGCGAGAGCAGCGAGACTGTGGAAGAGAGAAACTCGGGTTCGGGAGAGGCGCAGATGGAGAACCGGAGAGGCGCAGATGGAGAAACTCGGGTTCGAGAGGCGCAGATGGATGAAAATGGAGACCCATTTCGATTTCCCGCTTTCTTTGTTTTTTGTTTTTTTTTTTTTTTTAATTCATTAAAGCTGATCTGGCATGCGCGGGGACGCAACCCCGGTTGCCCCCAGAAGAACTGAAAAAAATATTATCTTCTTTTATTTTAGAAAAAAACAATTGTGTAAGAACATCTTAAATGGATTAATTAAAGTTAAATT